>NC_090736.1:158006563-158031563 GCF_036898095.1 Palaemon carinicauda
CTTTTCAACTAATCTCACCTTCACGCCAACGCTAGATTTGAACTCGTGCGATGCTGAGTGAATGTACAGATGTATAGAAAGGACTTTATGAAAACTGTACAGGAGGATTCATCCTTACAGGATACAAAGTAAGGGGAATAAGTAGGAATAGGATTTGGATAGATGAATTTCATAAATATCCTCTTAATGGTGTAAATTAAGAAATTGTTTATATTATTATGAATAGAGGTAAATATCAATCAAATGTAAAGCTTTAAAAATTACGAATTACACATTTTATTTTCTCCTAAAACACACACACGCACACACACACACACACACACACACACGTGTCCCTCTTTAAGCAATAGTTTACGACAAATTATTAAGACATTTATTTCTACAAATAGAGATATATACTACATCATAATAAATAATATATCAGCCTATAACATCCTCCTTAATATTCACAATTGTATCTAGAGCTGGTAACGAGAATTGTAGCTGAATGAAAAGACTAATTCCAAAGGTAAAGAAAAACTTCCGAGCTCTAGTTAGATATACAAACTTTTGGACTCGAGACTCAATCAAGGCAGCCCTGAAAGTTCAAAGCGTTCTCAAGATGGGACATTTCGCCTTAGTCGTTAGTGTTTTCCAAAGTTCTTGATTAAAAAAAGCTGTATAAAATAGAAGTTGCAGAAATATAGAAATAAACTTTATTTTTATATTGAAGGTATGTACAATATCTTTGGAAATAATGATGGGATAAGTTGATTTACGATGGTAATGTTTATTGAATTTATTATCTGGTTGAAAATACGTGTTTTAAGGTTTCGTTGCGGTAAATAAATGTTAAGTATGACATTTTTGCGTATTATTATTATTATTATTATTATTATTGTTGTTGTTGTTGTTGTTGTTATTACTTGCTAAGCTAAAAACCCAGTTGGAAAAGCAGGATGCTATAATCCCGTGGGCTCCATCAGGGAAAATAGCCCAGTGAGGATAGTTGATTGACAAATCTGTCATTTTGAGCAAACATTAAATATCTATTGCATGTGTTCACTTCTTACAACTCTGTCTTGGCTTTTTATTCTTCGCTGTCAATCAGGGAATTTCAAGATTTTATTAATTTCCTAAAGTAGTCCGATGCAAAGCTGTCGAGAAGCAAATAATAATTTCGCTTACAAATATATATTGCATTCCCATAAATCATGCCCACATTAAAAGAAAAGGAAAAAAAGAAGAAATCCCTTTTATTTTTTTATCGAAGATTTTTATCAATTATTTCCTAAAGTAGTCCGATGCAAAGCTGTCGTGAAGTGAATCGTAATATTTTTCTCGTACAAATATATTGCATTACCATAAATCTTAATCACATTAAAAAAAAAAAAAAATCCTTTTTTTTTTCCCTTGCTTATACCGCATGCAAAGGTGTCGAGAAGTGAATCGTAATAATTTTGGTAATAATTTCGCTTACAAATATATTGCATTCTCATAAATCATACCCACATAAAAAAAAAAACTTTTATTTATTCCCTTGCTTATACCACCATTTTTTCGGTCAAGAACTTTCTAAAACGTCGCTTACAAATATACTCCATTCCCAAAAATCATGCCCACATTAAATATAAAATAAAGCCCTTTTATTATTTTCCCTTGCTTGTACAGCCATTTTTTCGGTCAAGAACTTTCTAAAACGTGAGCAAACTGCGCCGAAATTCTCCTATCTTGAGAGTTCCACTTGCGCTAAACTTTTAGAATTGACCTGATTGAGCCGAGGGAAAAAAGTTTGTATATTTGGCTAGAGTCGAGAGAGAGAGAGAGAGAGAGAGAGAGAGAGAGAGAGAGAGAGAGAGAGAGAGAGTTTTTGAAAGGTACCAATTGAATTGGTCTTTTCAACTAACCTCACCTTCACGCCAACGCCAGATTTGAACTCGTGCGATGCTGAGTGAATGTACAGATGTATAGAAAGGACTTTATATAAACTGTACCGGAGGATTCATCCTTATAGGATACATAGTAAGGGGAAAAAAATATGAATAGGATTTGGAAAGATGAATTTCATAAGTATCCGCTAATGGTGTAAATTAAGGAATTGTTTATAATATTATGAATAGAAGTAAATATTAATCAAATGTAAAGCTTTAAAAATCACGAATTACACATTTTATTTTCTCCTAACACACACACACACACACACACACACACACGTCCCTCTTTAAGCAATATTTTACGAGAAAGTATTATGACATTTATTGCTACAAATAGAGATATATACTATATGATAATAAATAATATATAAGCCTATAACATCCCTCCTTGATATTCATGATTGTATCTAGAGCTCGTAACGAGAATTGTAGCTAAATGAAAAGACTAATTCCAAAGGTAAAGAAAAACTTCCGAGCTCTAGTTAGATATACAAACTTTTGGACTCGAGACTCAATCAAGGCAGCCCTGAAAGTTCAAAGCGTTCTCAAGATGGGACATTTCGCCTTAGTCGTTAGTGTTCTCCAAAGTTCTTGATTAAAAAGAGCTGTACAAAAAATAAAAGTTGTAGTAATAAATTTTATTTTTATGTTGAAAGTACGTATAATATTCTTTGGAAATAATGATGGGATAAGTTGATTTACGATGGTAATATTTATTGAATTTATTATCTGGTTGAAAATACCTATTTTAAGGTTTTGTTGCTGTAGATAAATGATAAGTATGACTTATTTGTATATTATTATTATTATTATTATTATTATTATTATTTATTATTTAACTATTATTATTATTATTATTTATTATTTAACTATTATTACTATTATTATTATTATTATTATTATTATTATTATTATTACAATTATTATTATTGTTATTATTTATTATTTAACTAATATTAGTATTATTATTATTATTACTGTTATTATTATTATTATTATTATTATTATTATTATTATTATTATTATTATTATTATTATTGTTATTATTATTATTTGCTAAGCTACAACCCTAATTGTAAAACCAGGATGCTATAAGCCCGGGGGCTCCATCAGGGAAAATACCCCAGTGAGGATAGGAGATGATTGACAAATCTATCATTTTGAGCAAACAATATATATCTATTGCATGTGTTCACTTCATACAATTCTGTCTTGGCCTTTTATTCTTCGTTGTCAATAAGGGAATTTCAAGATTTTAGTAATAATTCCTATAGTAGTCCGATGTAAAGCTGTCGAGAAGCGAATTATAATATTTGTTAATAATTTCGTTTAAAAATATATTGCATTCCCATAAATCATACCTACATAAAAAAGAAAAAAATATTTCTATTCCCTTGCTTATACCGCCATTTTTTCGGTCAAGAACTTTTTAAAACGTGAGCAAACTGCGCCGAAATTCTCCTATCTTGAGAGTTCCACTTTCCCTAAACTTTTAGAATTGACCTGATTGAGCCGAGCGAAAAAAGTTTGTATATTTGGCGAGAGAGAGAGAGAGAGAGAGAGAGAGAGAGAGAGAGAGAGAGAGAGAGAGAGAGAGAGAGAGAGAGTTTTTTTGAAGGGTACCAATTGAATTGGTCTTTTCAACTAACCTCACCTTCACGCCAACGCCAGATTTGAACTCGTGCGATGCTGAGTGAATGTACAGATGTATAGAAAGGACTTTATAAAAACTGTACAAGAGGATTCATCCTTACAGGATACAAAGTAGGGGGAAAAATATGAATAGGATTTGGAAAGATGAATTTCATAAGTATCTGCTTAATGGTGTAAATTAAGAAATTGTATATGATAAAATGAATATAGGTGTATATCAATCAAACGGACTGGTTTAAAAATTACGAATTACACATTTTATTTTCTCCTAAAACACACACACACACACACACACACACACACACACACACACACACACACACACACGTGTCCCTCTTTAAGCAATAGTTTACGATAAATTATTAAGACATTTATTGCCACAAATAGAGATATATACTACATCATAATAAATAATATATAAGCCATAACATCCCTCCTTGATATTCATAATCGTATCTAGAGCTGGTAACGAGAATTGTAGCTGAATGAAAAGACTAATTCCAAAGGTAAAGAAAAACTTCCGAGCTCTAGTTAGATATACAAACTTTTGGACTCGAGACTCAATCAAGGCAGCCCTGAAAGTTCAAAGCGTTCTCAAGATGGGACATTTCGCCTTAGTCCTTAGTGTTTTCCAAAGTTCTTGATTAAAAAGGGCTGTACAAAAAATAAAAGTTGGAGATATAGATAAGTAAACTTTATTTTTATGTTAAAGGTACCTACAATATCTATGGAAATAATGATGGGATAAGTTGATTTACGATGGTAATATTTATTGAATTTATTATCTGGTTGAAAATACGACTTTCAAGGTTTAGTTGCTGTAGATAATTGATAAGTATGACTTATTTGCATATTATTATTATTATTATTATTATTATTATTATTATTATTATTATTATTATTGTTATTATTATTATTTATTATTTAACTATTATTATTATTATTATTATTATTATTATTATTGTTATTATTATTATTTATTATTTAACTTATTATTATTATTATTTTTTTATTATTACTTATTATTATTATTATTATATTATTATTACTTATCATTATTGTTTTTATTATTGTTATTATTATCATTATTATTATTATTTTATTATTATTATTATTATTACTTGCTAAGCTAAAACCCCTGTTGGAAAAGCAGGATGCTATAAGCCCGGGGGCTCCATCAGGGAAAATAGCCCAGTGAGGATAGGAGTTGACTGACAAATCTGTCATTTTGAGTAAACAATAAATATCTATAGACTGTGTTCACTTCTTACAACTCTGTCTTGGCCTTTTATTCTTTGCTATCAATTAGGGAATTTCAAGATATTATTAATAGTTTCCTAAAGTAGTCCTATGCAAAGCTGTTGAGAAGCGAATCATAATATTTGGGTAATAATTTCGCTTACAAATATATATTGCATTCCCATTAACAAAAACCAGCCCTTTTATTTATTCCCTTGCCATTTTTTCGGTCAAGAACTTTCTAAAACGTAAACAAACTGCGCTGAAATTCTCCTATCTTGAGAGTTCCACTTGCGCTAAACTTTTAGAATTGACCTGATTGAGCCGAGGGAAAAAAGTTTGTATATTTAGCTAGAGTCGAGAGAGAGAGAGAGAGAGAGAGAGAGAGAGAGAGAGAGAGAGAGAGAGAGAGAGGAGAGAGAGAGAGAGAGAGAGAGAGAGAGTACCAATTGAATTGGTCTTTTCAACTAACCTCACCTTCACGCCAACGCCAGATTTGAACTCGAGCGATGCTGAGTGAATGTACAGATGTATAGAAAGGACTTTATATAAACTGTACAGGACGATTCATTCTTACAGGATACAAAGTAAGGGGAAAAATATAAATAGGATTTGGAAAGTTGAATTTCATAAGTATCCGCTTAATGGTGTAAATTAAGAAATTGTTTATAATATTATGAATAGAGGTAAATATTAATCAAATGTAAAGCTTTAAAAATTACGAATTACAAATTTTATTTTCTCCTAAAACACACACACACACACACATACACACACGTCCCTCTTTAAGCAATAGTTTACGATAAAGTATTAAGACATTTATTGCTACAAATAGAGATATATACTATATGATAATAAATAATATATAAGCCTTAACAATTCTCCTTGATATTCATAATTGTATCTAGAGCTGGTAACGAGAATTGTAGCTGAATGAAAAGACTAATTCCAAAGGTAAAGAAAAACTTCCGAGCTCTAGTTAGATATACAAACTTTTGGACTCGAGACTCAATCAAGGCAGCCCTGAAAGTTCAAAGCGTTCTCAAGATGGGACATTTCGCCTTAGTCGTTAGTGTTTTCCAAAGTTCTTCATTAAAAAGATCTATAGAAATATAAAAGTTGGAGAAATATGGAAACTTTATTTTTATGTTGAAGATACGCACAATATCTGTTGAAATAAAGATGGGTTAACTTGATTTACGATGGTAAAGTTTATTGAATCTATTATCTGGTTAAAAATACGTATCTTAAGGTTTCGTTGTGGTAGATAAATGTTATTATGACATTTTTGCGTATTATTATTACTATTATTATTATTATTATTATTATTATTATTATTATTATTATTATTATTATTATTACTTGCTAAGCTAAAACCCCAGTTGGAAAAGCAGGATGCTATAAGCCCGGGGGCTCCATCAGGGAAAATAGCCCAGTGAGGATAGGAGTTGACTGACAAATCTGTCATTTTGAGTTAACAATAAATATCTATAGACTGTGTTCACTTCTTACAACTCTGTCTTGGCCTTTTATTCTTTGCTATCAATTAGGGAATTTCAAGATATTAGTAATAGTTTCCTAAAGTAGTCCTATGCAAAGCTGTTGAGAAGCGAATCATAATATTTGGGTAATAATTTCGCTTACAAATATATATTGCATTCCCTTTAACAAAAACCAGCCCTTTTATTTATTCCCTTGCCATTTTTTCGGTCAAGAACTTTCTAAAACGTAAACAAACTGCGCCGAAATTCTCCTATCTTGAGAGTTCCACTTGCGCTAAACTTTTAGAATTGACCTGATTGAGCCGAGGGAAAAAAGTTTGTATATTTAGCTAGAGTCGAGAGAGAGAGAGAGAGAGAGAGAGAGAGAGAGAGAGAGAGAGAGAGAGAGAGAGAGAGAGAGAGAGAGAGAGAGAGAGAGAGATTTTTGAAGGGTACCAATTGAATTGTTCTTTTCAAGGATTCATCCTTACAGGATACAAAGTAAGGGGAATAAGTAGGAATAGGATTTGGATAGATGAATTTCATAAATATCCGCTTAATGGTGTAAATTAAGAAATTGTTTATATTATTATGAATAGAGGTAAATATCAATCAAATGTAAAGCTTTAAAAATTACGAATTACAAATTTTATTTTCTCCTAAAACACACACACACGCACACACACACATATACGTATCCCTCTTTAAGCAATAGTTTACGACAAATTATTAAGACATTTAATGCTATAAATAGATACATATTATATAATAATAAATAATATATAAGCCTTAACAATTCTCCTTGATATACATAATTGTATCTAGAGCTTGTAACGAGAATTGTAACTGAATGAAAAGACTAATTCCAAAGGTAAAGAAAAACTTCCGAGCTCTAGTTAGATATACAAACTTTTGGACTCGAGACTCAATCAAGGCAGCCCTGAAAGTTCAAAGCGATCTCAAGATGGCACATTTCACCTTAGTCGTTAGATCTTGATTATAAAGAGCTGTACAATAAATAAATAAAAGTTGGAGAAATAAATGAATAAATAAACTTTATTTTTGTTGAAAGTACGTATAATATCTCTGGAAGTAATGATGAGATAAGTTGATTTACGATGGTAATATTTATTGAATTTATTATCTGGTTGAAAATATGTCTTTTAAGGTTTTGTTGTTGTAGATAAATGTTAAGTATGACATTTTTGCGTATTATTATTATTATTATTATTATTATTATTATTATTATTATTATTGTTGTTGTTGTTGTTATTTATTATTATTATTATTATTATTATTATTATTATTACTTGCTAAACTACAACCCTAGTTGTAAAACCAGGATGCTATAAGCCCGAGGGCTCCATCAGGGAAAACAGCCCAGTGAGGATAGGAGTTGATTGACAAATCTGTCATTTTGAGCAAACAATAAATATCTGTTGCATTTGTTCAGTTCTTAGAACTCTGTCTTGGCCTTTTATTCTTCGCTGTCAATCAGGGAATTTCAAGATTTTATTAATAATTTCCTATAGTAGTCCAAGGCAAAGCTGTCGAGAAGCGAATCATAATATTTGTTAATAATTTCGCTTACAAATATATTGCATTCCCATAAATCATGCCCACATTAAAAAAAAAAAAAAGAAGAAAGCCCTTTTATTTTTATATCGAAGATTTTTATCAATTATTTCCTAAAGTAGTCCGATGCAAAGCTGTCGTGAAGTGAATCGTAATAATTTTCACTTTTACATGTATTGCATTCCCATAAATCATGCCCACATTAAAAAGAAAAAAAAATCCTTATTTTTTTTCCCCCTTGCTTTACCCCATGCAAAGGTGTCGAGAAGCGAATCGTAATAATTTTTGGTAATAATTTTGCTTACAAATATATTGCATTTCATAAATCATACCCACATAAAAAAAACTTTTATTTATTCCCTTGCTTATACCGCCATTTTTTCGGTCAAGAACTTTCTAAAACGTGAGCAAACTGCGCCGAAATTCTCCTATCTTGAGAGTTCCACTTGCGCTAAACTTTTAGAATTGACCTGATTGAGCCGAGGGAAAAAAGTTTGTATATTTGGCTAGAGTCGAGAGAGAGAGAGAGAGAGAGAGAGAGAGAGAGAGAGAGAGAGAGAGAGAGAGAGTTTTTTTTTTGAGGGGTACCAATTGAATTGGTCTTTTCAACTAACCTCACCTTCACGCCAACGCTCAGATTTGAATTCGTGCGATGCTGAGTGAATGTACGGATGTATAGAAAGGACTTTATATAAACTGTACAGGAGGATTCATCCTTACAGGATACAAAGTAAGGGGAAAAATATGAATAGGATTTGGAAAGATGAATTTCATATGTATCCGCTTAATGGTGTAAATTAAGAAATTGTTTATAATATGAATAGAGGTAAATATCAATCAAATGTAAAGCTTTAAAAATTACGAATTGCACATTTTAATTTCTCCTAAAACACACACACACACACACACACACACACACACACACGTGTCCCTCTTTAAGCAATAGTTTACGACAAAGTAATAAGACATTTATTGCTACAAATAGAGATATATACTATATCATAATAAATAATATATTCAGCCTATAACATCCCTCCTTGATATTCATAAGTGTATCTAGAGCTCGTAACGAGAATTGTAGCTGAATGAAAAGACTAATTCCAAAGGTAAAGAAAAAACTTCCGAGCTCTAGTTAGATATAGAAACTTTTGGACTCGAGACTCAATCAAGGCAGCCTTGAAAGTTCAAAGCGTTCTCATGATGGGACATTTCCTCTTAGTCGTTTGTGTTTTCCAAAGTTCTTGATTAAAAAGAGCTGTACAAAAAATAAAAGTTGTAGTAATAAATTTTATTTTTATTTAAAGGTGCGTAACAATATCTTTGAAAGTAATGATGGGATAAGTTGATTTACGATAGTAATGTTTATTGAATTTATTATCTGGTTGAAAATACCTATTTTAAGGTTTCGTTGCGGTAGATAAATGTTAAGTATGACATTTTTGAGTATTATTATTATTATTATTATTATTATTATTATTATTATTATTTTACTATTATTACTATTATTATTATTATTATTAATATTGATATTATTATTATTAATTTTATTGATATCATTATTATAAATTTTATTATTATTATCATTATTATTATTATTATTATTATTATTATTATTATTATTATTATTACTTGCTAAGGTACAACCCTAGTTGTAAAAGCAGGATGCTATAAGGCCGGGGGCTCCATCGGGGAAAATAGCCCAGTGAGGATAAGAGTTTACTGACAAATCTGTCATTTTGAGTAAACAATAAATATCTATTGCATGTGTTCACTTCTTACAACTCTGTCTTGGCCTTTTTTTCTTCGCTATCAATTAGAGAATTTTAAGATTTTAGTAATAGTTTCCTAAAATATTCCGATGCAAAGCTGTCGAGAAGCGAATCATAATATTTGGGTAATAATTTCGATTACAAATATATATTGCATTCCCATAAACAAAAATGAGCCCTTTTATTTATTCCCTAGCTTATACTGCCATTTTTTTCGGTCAACAACTTTCTAAAACGTGAGCAAACTGCGCCGAAATTCTCCTATCTTGAGAGTTCCACTTGCGCTAAACTTTTAGAATTGACCTGATTGAGCCGAGGGAAAAAAGTTTGTATATTTGGCTAGAGTCGAGAAAGAGAGAGAGAGAGAGAGAGAGAGAGAGAGAGAGAGAGAGAGAGAGAGAGAGATAGTTTTTGAAGGGTACCAATTGAATTGGTCTTTTCAACTAACCTCACCTTCACGCCAACGCCAGATTTGAACTCGTGCGAAGCTGAGTGAATGAACAGATGTATAGAAAGGACTTAATAAAAACTGTACAGGAGGATTCATCCTTATAGGATACATAGTAAGGGGAAAAAATATGAATAGGATTTGGAAAGATGAATTTCATAAGTATCTGCTTAATGGTGTAAATTAAGAAATTGTTTTTAATATTATGTATAGAGGTATATATCAATCAAATGTAAAGCTTTAAAAACTACGAAATACACATTTTATTTTCTCCTAAAACACACACACACACACACACACACACTTGTCCCTCTTTAAGCAATAGTTTACAAGAAAGTATTAAGACATTTAATGCTACAAATAGAGATATATACCATATGATAATAAATAATATATAAGCCTTAACAATTCTCCTTGATATTCATAATTGTAACTAAAGCTCGTAACGAGAATTGTAGCTGAATGAAAAGACTAATTCCAAAGGTAAAGAAAAACTTCCGAGCTCTAGTTAGATATACAAACTTTTGGACTCGAGACTCAATCAAGGCAGCCCTGAAAGTTCAAAGCGTTCTCAAGATGGGACATTTCGCCTTAGTCGTTAGTGTTTTCCAAAGTTCTTGATTAAAAAGAGCTGTACAATAAATAAATAAAAGTTGGAGAAATAAATAAACTTTATTTTTATGTTGAAAGTACGTATACTATTCTATGGAAATAATGATGGGGTAAGTTGATTTACGATGGTAATGTTTATTGAATTTATTATCTGGTGGAAAATACGTATTTTAAGGTTTCGTTGCGGTAGATAAATATTAAGTATGAAATTTTTGCTTATTATTATTATTATTATTATTATTATTATTATTATTATTATTATTTTACTATTATTATTATTATTATTATTATTATTATTTTACTATTATTATTATTATTATTATTATTATTGTTAATATTGATATTATTATTATTAATTTTATTGATATCATTATTATAGATTTTATTACTATTATTATTATTATTATTATTATTATTATTTGCTAAGCTACAACCCTAATTGCAAAACCAGGATGCTATAAGCCCGGGGGCTCCATCAGGGAAAACAGCCCAGTGAGGATAGGAGTTGATTGACAAATCTGTCATTTTGAGCAAACAAATATCTATTGCCTGTGTTTACTTCTTACAACTCTGTCTTGGCCATTTAGTCTTCGCTGTTAATTAGAGAATTTTAAGATTCTAGTCATAATTTCCTAAAATAGTCCGATGTAAAGCTGTCGGGAAGCGAATCATAATATTTGGGTAATAATTTCTCTACAAATATATATTGCATCCCCATAAATCATGCCCACATTAAAAAAAAAAAAAAAAAAACTATTTTTATATCGAATATTTTTATCAATTATTTCCTATAGTAGTCCGATGCAAAGATGTCGATAAGTGAATCGTAATATTTTTCTCGTACAAATATATTGCATTCCCATTAATCATGCCCACATTAGAAAAAAAAAAAAAATCCTTTAAATTTTTTTTTCCTTGCTTATACCGCATGCAAAGGTGTCGAGAAGTGAATCGTAATAATTTTTGGTAATAATTTCGCTTACAAATATATTGCATCCTCATAAATCATACCTACATAAAAAAGAAAAAAATATTTCTATTCCCTAGTTTATACCGCCATTTTTTCGGTCAAGAACTTTCTAAAACGAGAGCAAACTGCGCCGAAATTCTCCTATCTTGAGAGTTCCACTTGCGCTAAACTTTTAGAATTGACCTGATTGAGCCGAGGGAAAAAAGTTTGTATATTTGGCTAGAGTCGAGAGAGAGAGAGAGAGAGAGAGAGAGAGAGAGAGAGAGAGAGAGAGAGAGAGAGAGAGAGAGAGAGAGAGAGAGAGTTTTTTGAAGGGTACCAATTGAATTGGTCTTTTCAACTAACCTCACCTTCACGCCAACGCCAGATTTGAACTCGTGCGATGCTGAGTGAATGTACAGATGTATAGAAAGGACTTTATATAAACTGTACAGGAGGATTCATCCTTACAGGATACAAAGTAAGGGGAAAAAATATGAATAGGATTTGGAAAGATGAATTTCATATGTATCCGCTTAATGGTGTAGATTAAGAAATTGTTTATAATATTATGAATAGAGGTAAATATCAATCAAATGTAAAGCTTTAAAAAATAAGAATTACACATTTAATTTTCTCCTTAAACACACACACACACACACACACACACGCACACACATACACACACACACACGTGTCCCTCTTTAAGCAATAGTTTACGACAAATTATTAAGACATTTATTGCTACAAATAGAGATATATACTTTATAATAATAAATAATTTATGAGCCTTAACAAATCTCCTTGATATTCACAATTTTATCTAGAGCTCGTAACGAGTATTGTAGCTGAATGAAAAGACTAATTCCAAAGGTAAAGAAAAACTTCCGAGCTCTAGTTAGATATACAAACTTTTGGACTCGAGACAGAGCTGAAAGTTCAAAGCGTTCACAAGATGGGACATTTCGCCTTAATCGTTAGTGTTGTCCAAAGTTCTTGATTAAAAAGAGATGTAAAAAAATCAAAGTGGGAGAAATAAAGAAATAAACTTTATTTTTATGTATACACATGTAATTTAGATATATATATATATATATATATATATATATATATATATATATATATATATATATATATATATATATATATATATCTTAGGTACACAATAAATGAAAGTTGAGGTTCCAGCGAAACTCATTATCAAATAACGACAGAAGACTTGAGCCGCAAAAGTGTGTAATCGAAATGACTGAGATTTGTCAATCAATTTCTTTCCTTACTGGGCTATTTTCCCTGTTGGAGCCCCTGGGCTTATAGCATCTTGCTTTTCCAAATGTGGTTTTATCTTAGCAAGTAATAATAATAATAATAATAATAATAATAATAATAATAATAATAATAATAATAATAATAATAATAAAGTATAATAAAAGTATAATAATAAGAATAATAATAATAATAATAATAATAATAATAATAATAATAATAATAATAATACTGATACTAATAATGATAATAACAATAACAAGCATTATCATTATCAAAGAGGTCTTACTTAACATGTATCTACCGCACCGAAACCTTAAAATACGTATTTTCAACCAGATAATAAATTCAATAAACATTACCATCGTAAATCAACTTATCCCATCATTATTTCCATAGAATATTATACGTACCTTCAATATAAAAATAAAGTTTATTTCTTTATTTCTACAACTTCTATTTTATACTGCTCTTTTTAATCAAGAACTCGGGAAAACACTAACGACTAAGGCGAAATGTGCCATCTTGAGAACGCTTGGAACTTTCAAGGCTGCCTTGATTGAGTCTCGAGTCCAAAAGTTTGTATATCTAACTAGAGCTCGGAAGTTTTTCTTTACCTTTGGAATTAGTCTTTTCATTCAGCTACAATTCTCGTTACCAGCTCTAGATACAACTGTGAATATCAAGGAGAATTGTTAAGACTCATAAATTATTTATTATTATATAGTATATATCTCTATTTGTAGCAATAAATGTGTTAATACTTTGTTGTAAACTATTGCTTAAAGAGGGCCACGTGTGTGTGTTTGTGTTTGTGTGTTTTAGGAGAAAATAAAATGTGTAATTCGTAATTTTTAAAGCTTTACATTTGATTGATATATAACTCCATAACATTATATACAATTTCTTAATTTACACCATTAAGCGGATACTTATGAAATTCATCTTTCCAAATCCTATTCATATTTTTTCCCCTTACTATGTATCCTATAAGGATGAATAATTCTGTACAGTTTATATAAAGTCCTTTCTATACATCTGTACATTCACTCAGCATCGCATGAGTTCAAATCTGGCCTTGGCGTGAAGGTGAGGTTAGTTGAAAAGACCAATTCAATTGGTACCCTTCAAAAACTTCTCCTCTCTCTCTCTCTCTCTCTCTCTCTCTCTCTCTCTCTCTCTCTCTCTCTCTCTCTCTCTCTCTCTCTCTCCTCTAGCCAAATATACAAACTTTTTTCGCTCGGCTCAATCAGGTCAATTCTAAAAGTTTAGCGCAAGTGGAACTCTCAAGATAGGAGAATTTCAGAGCAGTTTGCTCACGTTTTAGAAAGTTCTTGACCGAAAAAAGGGCTGTACAAGCAAGGGAAAATAATAAAAGGGCTTTATTTTATATTTAATGTGGGCATGACTTGTGGGAATGGAGTATATTTGTAATCGACGTTTTAGAAAGTTCTTGACCGAAAAAATGGCGGCCCATTCTTTACATAGTCTCCTCTGCCTCATATACCTGACAACACTGAGATTACCAAACAATTCTTACTGCACTGTAATTGTTCAGTGGCTACTTTCGTCCTGGTAAGGGTAGAAGAGACTCTTTAGCTATGGTAAGCAGCTCTTCTAGGAGAAGGTCACTCCAAAATCAAATCATTGTTCTCTAATCTTGATTAGTGACATAGCCTCTCTACCATGGTCTTCCACTGTCTTGGGTTAGAGTTCTCTTGCTTGAGGGTGCACTCGGGCACATTATTTTATCTAAATTCTCTTCCTTTTGTTTTGTTCAAGTTTTTATTGTTTATATAGGAGATATTTATTTTAATGTTGTTGCTCTTCTTGAAATATTTTATTTTTTTCGTTTCCTTTCCTTACTGAGCTATTTTCCCTGATGGAGCCCCCTGGCTTATAGCATCCTACTTTTCAACTAGGGTTTAAGCTTGGCAAATAATAATAACAATAATAATAATAATAATAATAATAATAATAATAATAATAATAATAATAATAATAAGCAAAAATGTCTTGCTTAACATTTATCTACCGCAACTTGACCTTGAAATAGGTATATTCAACTAGATAATAAATTCAATAAACATTACCATCGTAAATCAACTTATCCCATCATTATCTCCATAGAATATTATATGTGCCTTCAACATAAAAATAAAGTTTATTTGTTTATTTCTCCAACTTTTATTTATTTATTGTACAGCTCTTTTTAATCAAGAACTTTGGAAAACACTAACGACTAAGGCGAAATGTCCCATCTTGAGAACGCTTTGAACTTTCAGGGCTGCCTTGATTGAGTCTCGAGTCCAAAAGTTTGTATATCTAACTAGAGCTCGGAAGTTTTTCTTTACCTTTGGAATGAGTCTTTTTATTCAGCTACAATTCTCGTTACCAGCTCTAGATACAATTGTGAATATCAAGGAGAATTGTTATGGCTTTAATGTTATTTATTATTATATAGTATATATCTCTATTTGTAGCATTAAATGTCTATTTCTTTGTTGTAAACTTTTGAAAAAAAGTGAGGTAACATTTAGGAAAATTATGAAAAAAATCAATTAGAAGGAAAATCAATACTTAAATTGCGTGTGCATTGATTATTTTACTATCTCCCCTTTATAAAAAGAGCAAGTGTCTTGGTTAACATGGATATATATATATATATATATATATATATATATATATATATATATATATATATATATGTGTGTGTGTGTGTGTGTATGTATGCATGTATGTTTGCGTATAAATATATATATATATATATATATATATATATATATATATATATATATATTGTATATTATTGTATAGTATATATATCCATCTCCTATTTGTAGCAATAAATGTCTATTACTTTGTCGTAAACTGTTGCGAAAAAAGTGACGTGTGTGCGTGCGTGCGTGCGTGCGTACATGTGTGTTTTTAGGAAACAAGAAAATATGTCATTCGTAACGTTTAAAGCCTTGCATTTGATTGATATAGACATATATTCATAATATCATATACAATTTCTTAATTTACCCCACTATGCTGATGCTTATGAAATTCATCTATCCAAATCCTATTCACACTTATTCCCCTTACTATGTATCCTATAAGGATGAATCCTCCTGTACAGTTTTTATAAAGTCCTTTCTATACATCTGTACATTCACTCAGCATCGCGCGAGTTCAAATTTGGCGTTGGCGTGAAGGTGAGGTTAGTTGAAAAGACCGATTCGATTGGTACCCTTCAACAACTCTCTCTCTCTCTCTCTCTCTCTCTCTCTCTCTCTCTCTCTCTCTCTCTCTCTCTCTCTCTCTCTCTCTCTCGACTCTAGCCAAATATACAAATTTTTTTTCGCTCGGCTCAATCAGGTCAATTCTAAAAGTTTAGCGCAAGTGGAACTCTCAAGATTGGAGAATTTCAGCGCAGTTTCCTCACATTTAGAAAGTTCTTGACCGAAAAAAATGTCTGTACAAGCAAGGGAAAATAATAAAAGGGCTTTATTTTATATTTAATGTGGGCATGATTTGTAGGAATGGAGTATATTTGTAAGCGACGTTTTAGAAAGTTCTTGACCTAAAAAATGCTGGCCCATTCTTTACATATTCTCCTCTGCCTCATATACCTGACAACACTGAGGTTACCAAACAATTCTTATTGAACTGTAATTGTTCGGTGGCTACTTTCCTCTTGGTAAAGGTAGAAGAGACTCTTTAGCTATGGTAAGCAGCTCTTCTAAAAGGTCACTCCAAAATCAAACCATTGTTATCTAATCTTGGGTAGTGTCATAGCCTTCGTACCATGGTCTTCCACTGTCTTGGGTCAGAGTTCTCTTGCTTGAGGGTGCACTCGGGTACACTATTTTATCTAAATTCTCTTCCTTTTGTTTCATTAAAGTTTTTATAGTTTATATAGGAGATATTAATTTTAATGTTGTTGCTCTTCTTAAAATATTTTATTTTTTTTGTTTCCTTACCTTTTTTAGCTATTTTTTCTGTTGGAGCCCCTGGGCTTATAGCATCCTGCTTTTCCAACTAGGGATTTAGCTTAGCAAACAATAATAATAATAATAATAATAATAATAATAATAATAATAATAATAATAATAATGCAAAAAGTAATAATAATAATAATAATAATAATAATAATAATAATAATAATAACTATCATTATCATTAGCAAGGAAGTCTTACTTAATATTTATCTACCGCAACGAAACCTTGAAATAGGTATTTTCAACCAGATAATAAATTCAATAAATATTACCATCGTAAATCAACTTATCCCATCATTATTTCCAAAGATATTATACGTACCTTCAATATAAAAATAAAGATTATTTCTATATTTCTGCAACTTCTATTTTATACAGCTCTTTTTAATCAAGAACTTTGGAACACACTAACGACTAAGGCGAAATGTCCCATCATGAGAACGCTTTGAACTTTCAGGGCTGCCTTGATTGAGTCTCGAGTCCAAAAGTTTGTATATCTAACTAGAGCTCGGAAGTTTTTCTTTACCTTTGGAATTAGTCTTTTCATTCAGCTACAATTCTCGTTACCAGCTCTAGATACAATTATGAATATCAAGAGATGTTATAGGCTGAATATATTATTTAATATTATATAGTATATATATATCTATTTGTAGCATTAAATATCTAATACTTTGTCGTAAACTATTTCGCAAAAAAGTGACTTAACTTTTAGGAAAATTATGAAAAAAAAAATTAGAAGGAAAATAAATACTTGAATTGCGTGTGCATTGATTTATTTACTATCTCCCCTATATAAAAAGAGCAAGTGTCTTGGTTAACATATGGATATATATATATATATATATATATATATATATATATATATATATATATATATGTATATATATATTTATATATTTTTTTATATATATACATACATATATATATATATATATATATATATATATATATATATATATTGTATATATATACATATATATATATTATATATTATTGTATAGTATATATATATATATATATATATATATATATATATATATATATATATATATATATATATATATATCCGTCTCCCATTTGTAGCAATAAATGTCTATTACTTTGTCGTAAACTGTTGCGAAAAAAGTCACTTGTGTGTGTGTGCGTGCGTGCGTACGTGTGTGTTTTTGGGAGAGAAAAAACAGTCATTCGTAACGTTTAAAGTTTTTCCATTTGATTGATATGTACATATATTCATATTATCATATACAATTATTTAATTTACCCCATTAAGCGAATACTTAGGAAATTCATCTTCCAAATCCTATTCATATTTTTTCCCCTTACTTTGTATCCTGTAAGGATGAATCCTCCTGTACAGTTTATATAAAGTCCTTTCTATACATCTGTACATTCACTCAGCATCGCATGAGTTCAAATCTGGCGTCGGCGTGAAGGTGAGGTTAGTTGAAAAGACCAATTCAATTGGTACCCTTCAAAAACTTTCTCTCTCTCTCTCTCTCTCTCTCTCTCTCTCTCTCTCTCTCTCTCTCTCTCTCTCTCTCTCTCTCGACTCTAGCCAAATATACAAACTTTTTCCCCTCGGCTCAATCAGGTCAATTCTAAAAGTTTAGCGCAAGTGGAACTCTCAAGATAGGAGAATTTCGGCGCAGTTTGCTCACGTTTTAGAAAGTTCTTGACCGAAAAAATGGCGGTATAAGCAAGGAAAAATAATAAAAGGGATTTACTTTATATTTAATGCTGGCATGATTTATGGAAATGCAATTTATCTATAAGCGAAATTTTTACCAAAAATTATCAAGATTCGCTTCTCGACAGCTTTGCATCTTACTACTTAGGAAATAATTATTAAAAATCTTCGATATAAAAATAAAAGGTTCATTTTTTTTTTTTTTTTTTTTTTTTTTTTTTTTTTTTTTTTTTAAGGGGGCATGATTTATGAGGATGCAATATATTTGAAAGCGAAATTATCACAATTCACTTATCGACAGCTTTTCATCTGACTACTTTAGGAAATTATTACTAAAATCTTCAAATTCCCTTATTGACAGCGAAGAAAAAAAAAGGGCAAGACAGAGTTGTAGGACGTGAACAAAGGCAATAGATATTTATTGGTATTGATTTTATCTAGAAGACGTTGCATATTTCTATATTGCACCAATACAGAATTTTACATCACCTAAACATTATATTTAGAATTTTATAGTAATTTAATTATCATAGATTCATATTTTTTTTTTCAATATTATGATTACGTTATCAAGATTGGTTTCAATCCATGAGAAACTTAATTTTTAAATTTGAATATATTATTATTATTATTATTATTATTATTATTATTATTATTATTGATTGCTAAGCGAGAACCCTAGTTGTAAAAGCAGGATGCTATAAGGCCGGGGGCTCCAACAGGGAAAATAGCCCAGTGAGGAAAGAAAAAAGGAAAAATAAAATATTTCAAGAAGAGTAACAACATTAAAATAAATATTTCCTATATAAACTATAGAAACTTCAACAAAACAAGTGGAAGAGAAATGAAATAGAATGGTGTGCCCGAGTGTAATTTACATCACTAAGATTGTTTTTATACTTATTCTCAAGTACTCGAAGATAATGACATTGTTGATAGCATTTGAATTTAAATAATACCTTAGAAAAATATCCTAATTTTCTGATGTAATAAGTAGTTGTAAGGAATGTAACCGCATTATTTTTAAGCATTTACATTTCTCTCGTATGGAAGACCCAGACCTACGTGGCTGAGGGCTATGAAGCGTGATGTAGTTGATGAGTAGAGAAGTTTTGAATTAAAAGCTCACGATAGAGACGACTGGCGAAATCTAACTGAGGCCCTTTGCGTCAATAGGCGTAGGAGGAGGTGATGATGATGATGATGATGATAATGAAAATTTTCTCATGATACTTGTACAATATACAAATTATATTAATACGTGTATTCAATAAACTTTGTTTTGTTTTGTTTTTGGAATAAGTAAATAGCAAAGGAAATTCACAATATATGAGTGATGGGAAAGTTGATAATCATTGTGTTACATCTTAATTGCCAATATCTGTATAAGCTACAAATTTATGTCCGATATATATATATATATATATATACAGTATATATATATATATATATATATATATATATATATATATATATATATATATATATATACAGTATATATAAATATATATACTGCATGTATATATATGTGTATATATATATATTCATAGATATGTATATATATGTATATATGTATATATATATATATAAATATATATATATATATATATATATATATATATATATATATATATATATATATATATATATATATATATATATATATATATATATCTTTTTTAAATAAGTCATAAGTAAGTACCTATTCTGAAATCGAATTTATTATGCGTCTAGATTACAGACCAGTAGGATTTTTTTTATTTTTTTTTATAATAAGTATTTCTGCCCGTCCAAGGATTCGAACCGAAGCGCTGAATAGACCATACCATGATCATTCATTCGTTGAGAGAGATATTTTGGCTCCAGTTATAAAAGTGTGTGTATTAATTATGAAATTGTGTGTGTATGTAATTACAATTAAAATCTACTTACATATGAATAAGATTTATTATTTAATCTGTAAATTGCTTTTGGAAAGGATATACTTTTCACATATTCAATACTTTTTAATAGACATTATGAAATAAGTTTTTCTTGCTTAGTCATCGACGTATATAATCCTGTAGCGTATGTAAATAGCGAAGGAAAATGACATAGAAATGTCCGCATTAACATTTCCCTTGAACTGGCTGAATAAATGTCAACATGAAAGCTGACATAATGAGTGTTTAGTGCGAGAATTTGGAGCCGGAGAATTCCGAGAGTAATTTAGTCTGTTTGACTCGGAAAATATTATAATATTTTGTCGCTGGGAAAGTTGGAATTCATGGTGGAATACCTCGGCTTGCTCGCAGTCAGATTTGGAGGCTAGATGGAAATGGGAGCGAGTGAGAGCAGATATTACAGGAAGCGAAATTAGGGTTCTTCATTTTTTTGAGAAGAGAGAGGTAGAAGTGGAGTGTATTATTATTATTATTATTATTATTATTATTAATGGCTAAGCTACAACCATACTTGTAAAAGCAGGATGCTATAAGGCCGGGGGCTCCAAAAGGGAAAATAGCCCAGTGAGGAAAGGAAAAAGGAAAAATAAAATATTTCAAGAAGAGTAATATCATTAAAATAAGTATTTCCTATATAAACTATAAAAACTTCAACAAAACAAAAGAGAAATAAGATAGTGGAGTGTATTATTATTATTATTATTATTATTATTATTATTATTATTATTAATTGCTAAGATACAGCACTAGTTGGAGAAGCAGTATGCTATAAGTCCGGGGCCCCAACAGGGAAAATAGCCCAGTGAGAATGACTCTTAACCCCAGTCTGGCGTTCACCAGTCAGGGACGTTACCACACCGGCCACCACAACCCTAAATAATACGAAAAAGCTGTATCGTTCATAGAAATATGAAAATATCAACGTCCATCTCGCTTGAAAGGAACTGCGAGGCTTCTTTAAATAAACTTCTCTCGAAAACAAAAGATAGTCGGCTTGTTTACGTTCATTCCTTTCCATTAAGGCCCCGAGAGATAGCACTAATCTTTCTTAACGAGAACAAATAACTACAGCAAGAGTTCTGGCATCTGCATAGGACTCTTCGTAGGACAAGAATCATTTTGCTCGTCAGAATTGAAAGTACTTTTAATAACCGTGCCAGAAATAAGCGAGATGGGGTAAAATGAAAGACATACCTACCAAGTTCTTTTTGGGGGTTTCAGGTTGTTTATTGGGATTGGAGGACCTCGTAGTCATTAAGAGAAGCTCAGGTAGAGGATTTGGATGGTCTAAGATCGAGTATTGCAAGCACTGATCTATCTATCTATATACCAAGGCACTTCCCCCAATTTTGGGGGGTAGCCGACACCAACAATGAAACAAAACAAAAAGGGGACCTCTACTCTCTATGTTCCTTCAGCCTAATCAGGGACTCAACCGAGTTCAGCTGGTACTGCTAGGGTGCCACAGCCCAACCTCCCACATTTCCACCACAGATGAAGCTTCATAATGCTGACTCCCCTACTGCTGCTACCTCCGCGGTCATCTAAGGCCCTGGAGGAAGCAGCAGGGCCTACTGGAACTGCGTCACAATCGCTCGCCATTCATTCCTATTTCTAGCACGCTCTCTTGCCTCTCTCACATCTATCCTCCTATCACCCAGAGCTTTCTTCACACCATCCATCCACCCAAACCTCGGCCTTCCTCTTGTACTTCTCCCCTCAACTCTTGCATTCATCACCTTCTTTAGCAGACAACCATTTTCCATTCTCTCAACATGGCCAAACCACCTCAACACATTCATATCCACTCTAGCCGCTAACTCATTTCTTACACCCGTTCTCTCTCTCACCACTTCGTTCCTAACCCTATCTACTCGAGATACACCAGCCATACTTCTCAGACACTTCATCTCAAACACATTCAATTTCTGTCTCTCCATCACTTTCATTCCCCACGACTCCGATCCATACATCATCACTGATGAATGGGTAAAATGAACTCTTAAGGTTTCGTGTTTACTTCGTTGCGTTTCAAATTGTGTTGTTATTTTAGTAGTTTTGAAAACAATGGAACGATCAGGGGAAAAGCCAGTGATTTAGGAAGCATATCTTCAGAAAGTGGAGTGGGCAGTAGTTATAAAAACAAGAATAAACTAGAAGGGCACTCAATAGAGCGCAGATCTCCGCCGCGGCAGCTTATTTCTCGAATTTTATGCTTGACCTTGACCTTTGACTTTAGCATGTATTAATGGGCGTTGATTTTCATACACTCAAGTATGAACCATGTTTGAAGTCTCTGTGACAACGATGTTCAAACCTATGGCTGATTACGTCAATTGGACATTTTGCTTGTCCGTGACCATGACCTTTGACTTTGACCTTGCAAAATTTAACAATTTCCAGCTTTTTGGGTAAGAGTGGATCCCTGCAAGTTTCATTATTCTAAGATTAAAATTATTCTAAGATTAAAATTTACACACACAGGGGGTAAAACATAACCTCCTTCCAACTTCGTCGGAGGAGGTAATAAACTGATTCTATAATATTTAAATATTTAAATGTGTATTTTGATATGAATATCATGATTTATTTTTCTTTTGGCATATTGGTCGAGTATTCGGTGACAATGATGCCATCATAGACATTAATATATGTATTCCCAGTCTGATAGGAAAGGATATTCAATAGATTATTTTTTCGGATGGACGAGCTGGGTGCACTAAAATCCAAGCGTTATCATGTGGATATTAATTAATTGATAGAATTGATGAGAGGATATCTAAAATATTTCAAGGAAACCGAGTCACCCTATGCCAGTTTTTCAATTGTGGATGCTGGAAGATTTACAGATAATTATTATTTTACTAGTGTACCCCAGCCGTCAAAAAAGACGGCAAAATATTTAGATATACACACACATTCATTCCTTCCTTATTTAGGTATGCACACTTATTCATTCCTTCCTTATTGAGATATGCACACATTCATTCCTTCCTTATTTACATATGCACACTTATTCATTCCTTCCTTATTTAGATATGCACACTTATTCATTCCTCCCTTATTGAGATATGCACACAGATTCATTCCTTCCTTATTGAAATATGCACACTCATTCATTCCTTCCTAATTTAGATATGCACACACATTCAATACTTCCTTATTGAGATATGCACACACATTCAATCCTTCCTTATTGATATATGCACGCACATTCAATCCTTCCTTATTTAGATATGTACACTTATTCATTCCTTCCTTATTGAGATATACACGCACATTCAATCCTTCCTTATTGAGATATGCACACAGATTCATTCCTTCCTTATTGAGATATGCACGCACATTCAATCCTTCCTTATTGAGATATGCACGCACATTCAATCCTTCCTTATTGAGATATGCACACACATTCAATCCTTCCTTATTGAGATATGCACGCACAGATTCAATCCTCCCTTATTGAGATATGCACGCACAGATTCAATCCTTCCTTATTGAGATATGCAAACACATTCAATCCTTCCTTATTGAAATATGCACACACATTCAATCCTTCCTTATTGAAATATGCACACACATTCAATCCTTCCTTATTGAGATATGTACGCACATTCAATCCTTCCTTATTGAGATATGCACGCACAGATTCATTCCTTCCTTATTGATATATGCACACATTCATTCCTTCCTTATTCAGATATGCACGCACATTCAATCCTTCCTTATTGAGATATGCACACACATTCAATCCTTCCTTATTGAGATATGGACACATTCATTCCTTCATTATTGAGATATGCACACATTCAAACCTTCCTTATTGAGATATGCACACATTCATTCCTTCCATATTCAGATATGCACACACATTCTATACTTCCTTATTGAGATATGCACGCACATTCAATCCTTCCTTATTTAGATATGCACACACATTCAATCTTTCCTTATTGAGATATGCACACAGATTCAATCATTCCCACCCCCTCCTCCTTTCCTAAATGCAACTCGGCAATTTTTGGGAGGCTGTGGTTTCCGAGTGTACTTCTCAGGGTACACCCCTCTCATCAGTGTATGACTACTTCTTCTCCCCCCTACCCTATTGACAGGGAGGGACAGAGTAGCCATACGTGTGGCAAGGCCACTGAACGTGACTTTGATATTGCCATAGCCTCTGTACCACGGTCTTTCACTGCCTTGGGGTAGAGTTCTCTTGCTTGGGAGTACACTCGGGCACACTATTCTATCTTATTCCTCATCCTCTTGCTTTGTTAAAGTTTTTTAGTTTATGTAGGAAATATTTATTTCAATGCTGTTACTATTTTCAAATGTTTAATTTTCTTTGTTTCATGTCCTCACTGGGCTATTTTCCCTGTTGGAGCCCCGTGGCTTATCAGCACTGGCCAGCGTGGTGATGAAAATGGCCAAACCCCATACTAGAATAAAGACATGTCTGAGGCCTTTGTCCTG
>NC_090736.1:158036563-158039063 GCF_036898095.1 Palaemon carinicauda
AGATGTCCAACGTTATTTGAACTGTGAATACGTTTAAACGTTATTTAAACTGTGAATACGTTTAAACGTTATTTAAACTGATTACGTTTAAACGTTATTCAAACTGTGATTACGTTTAAACGTTATTTAAACTGTACGTTTAAACGTTATTTAAACTCTACGTTTAAACGTTATTTAAACTCTACGTTTAAACGTTATTTAAACAGAACGTTTAAACGTTATTTGAACTGTGAATACGTTTAAACGTTATTTGAACTGTGAATACGTTTAAACATTATTTAAACTGTACGTTTAAACGTTATTTCAACTGTACGTTTAAACGTTATTTCAACTGTACGTTTAAACGTTATTTAAACTCTGATTTCTTTTAAACGTTATTTAAACTGTGATTACGTTTACACGTTGTTTAAAGTATGAACACGTTTAAACGTTATTCAAACGGTGAATACGTTTAAACGTTATTTGAACTGTGAATACGATTAAATGTTATTTAAACTGTGATTATGTTTAAACGTTATTTGAACTGTGAATACGTTTAAACGTTATTTAAGCTGAATACGTTTAAACATTATTTGAACTGTGATTACGTTTGAACGTTATTTGAACTGTGAATACGTTTAAATTTGTTAGAGATTAATAAGTGTTCGTTATATTCATTGGTTTTAATGAATATTCAGGTATAGGGTTTGAATGGAAAAATAAGTTTGAGCAAAATTTATTTTTGGGTTTGGTGAAAAATTAGAATTGTTCTTCAAACATTTTTTTTTTTTTGTAGTGCGTTTAAGAGAATTTTTGTTTTATTAATCGATCATAATAATGTATTACAATATAGGTTAGATTAGATATTCATTGTCATTAATCATTTCGTTGTGACTCAAGAAACACACACACACACACACACACATATATATATATATATATATATATATATATATATATATATATATATATATATATAGAATTATACACATTCATACCTATATATGTATATGTACATATATTTATATATATATATATATATATATATATATATATATATATATATATATATATATATATATATATAAATATATATTATATATATATGCATATATACATATATATGTATATATATACATACAATCTTATGGTATATATATATATATATATATATATATATATATACATACATACATACATACACACATACAATCTTTGTTCATTACCATATAAATTAAAAACAAAAACTACCCGACTCGACTTAAAACATCACAGTAAAGAACATAAGAGAAATATATCAAAAACAAATACCAAAACCCTAAGACGAGTTTTATCCAGGGAAGACAAGAATGTAGTGATGGACAGGAACACATGAATTGTTACGTTACCTGGGGTAGGGGGAGCCCCGGGTTGTTGGACCTATGACAGAAGGAAGAGGGGGGAGAGGGAGGGTAAATCCCTTTGGGTAAAAATGTCAGGTTGGGTGACAGGTCTCCACTCAAAGGTTGGGAGCCATTGGCACGTGAAGGTCCGACATGGAGAAGGTTGGACCTAAAGGTTGCGGGAGATTTAGGTATCTTGTAAAAAAAAAAAAAAAAAAAAAAAAAAAAAAAAAAAAAAAAAAAAAAAAAAAAAAAAAAAAAAATTGTCAAGAGAATAGAAAGGTGATATTGTCAGATGTATGGAATGATGTCCTACGTTAAGATTCAGTTTGATAAAATTGAAATCGTTGTTTTATGATATGAATAATTAATTAACTCTGCTAACGAAGTTGGAAGGAGGTTATGTTTTACCCCCTGTTTGTGTGCTTGTTAGTGAACACCTAGCTGGTCACAATTTTAATTGTCGAGTAATGAAACTTGCAGGCATTATCTGTTATACAAAAAAGCTGGAAATTAATAAATTTTGGAAGGTTAAATTCAAAGGTCAAGGTCACGGTCAAGCAAAATGTCCAGTTCACGTAATCAGCCATCATTTTGGACATCGTTGTCACAGAGACTTCAAACTGGGGCTCATATTTGAGTGTACGAAAATCCATGCCAGTTAATACATGTTAGGTCAAAGGTCAAGGTCAAAGACGAGCAAAAGGTCGAGAAATAAACTGCTGCGGCAGAGGTGTGTGCTCTACTGAATGCTCCTCTATTTAACATTGTGTTTGATCTAAGCGAAATCATTGTTTTAAGACATGAATATTCAACACTCAGTTTGATTTAAGAGAAATTATTTTATATTAAGGTATAGATGTGGGTAATTAGTTAGACTTTAATGGGAATTATGATTGACAGGTCTTATGAATTTTGAACGATTTGATATGGAATAAGTTCTGAAATAGACCGATTAAAATGAAAGTTTTTCTTCGTCATTTGGATGATAGAAGTTAAACGGTATTGTAATTTGAATGATTTTAATTAATTATTTTATTGATTTAAATGAATTAAATTAGAGTTTCTGTTTCATTTCATTGTTTAGAATAAACTTTTACTAACAACGATTGAAAGATTTTTGTTTTTTTAATTTAAAT
>NC_090736.1:158046563-158049063 GCF_036898095.1 Palaemon carinicauda
ACGGTCATCAGTGGGCAGCCTGAAGGACGCGGATGGGGCCACGACCATCACCGACAGCGAGGGCATCCTGGCCAGGTGGAGGTCTCACTTTGAGAACCTCCTCAATGACCAAGTAGACACCCAGACGATCTCCTGCGAATGACCCCGCAGCATCCCGTCCGTCACTGGATGGCACTACCACCCTCCATCCATGACTTCAACAAGGCCCTGCAGCGCATGAAGCCCGGCAAAGCCCCAGGGCCAGACAACATCCCGTTGGAGCTCCTCACTCACGGCTGGCCCCGGCTTGAGGAACCGTTTGATGCTCCTTATACTGAAAATATGGGAGACCAAGACCCCCCCCCCCCAGTGACTTCCGCGATGCAAACATCATTACCATCTTCAAGAAGGGAGACAGGGAGAACTGTAACAACTACCGGGGAATATCACAACTAAGCATCGCGAGTAAGATTTTCGCTCGGATTCTCCTTGACCGCCTCCTTATTCTCGCAGAAGACGTCCTGCCAGAGTCCCAGTGCGGCTTTCGACCTTCCCGCGGGACCATAGACATGATCTTCTGTGCGCGACAACTACAAGAGAAGAGCCTCGAACAACAACAGCCCATAATGTTCATCTTCTGGGATTTGAAAAAGGCCTTCGACAAAGTACCTCGACCTGCCATGTGGGCTGTCCTCAAAAGATATGGCTGCCCACCCGATTTTGTCAAGCTGGTGCGTGCCCTCCATGACGGAATGGTTGTGAGAGTCTGCCACCAGAACTCTCTTTCAGACCCATTCCCCATCAACGGCGGCCTGAAGCAGGGCTGTGTTCTGGCCCCAACGTGTTTCTCGCTATACACCGCAGCAATGCTCAACGAGATTCCCCCAGACACACCCTCAGTCGACCTACGTTTCCGCATGGATGGAGGCGCTTTCAACCTCGCTAGACTCCGCGCCAGAACCAAGACCACCTTGTGTGCAGTGCGAGAACTGCAGTATGCTGACGACAATGCCACCCCAGGTCAGACGGCAGAGGACCTGCAGTCGTTAGCTGATGCATACAACTCTGCCTACGAACGTTTTGGGATGCAAGTCAACACAGACAAAACCAAGACCCTCGTTCAACATCCACCAGGACTGATGCTCCCCAACTTCAATACCACAGTGAATGACCAACCGTTAGAACAGGTGGACCAGTTCTCCTACCTAGGGAGCATCCTAACATCAGCTCCCACAAGCAAAAAGGACGTGGAGAACAGGATCAGGGCAGCCCACCCCGCCTTTGGCCGACTCAACTGCCGCATATTTAACAACCACGCACTGACAATGACCACCAAAATAATGGTGTTCAGGGCAGTAGTCCTCTCCACGCTCCTGTATGGATGTGAAACATGGACGGCTATATAGAAACGATATTAAAAACCTAGAACGCTTCCAACAAATGAAACTGAGGCAGATCTTGAAAATCCCCTGGGAGAGCCACACCACCAACATTGAAGTCTTAGAACGTGCCTCGCTGACCAGCGTGGAGGCCACCATCATCCACCACCGCCTCCGCTGGATAGGACACGTGCATAGGATGGATCCATCTAGGCTCCCAAAGAAAATATTCTACGGAGAACTGACCCAGGGCACCAGACCACGAGGAGCCCCGAAAATGCGCTATAAAGATCAACTAAAGCGCACCCTGGCTCTAACTGACATCGATCCTTCCTCATGGGAAGAAACAGCCATAGACAGGAAAACCTGGAGGAGTACAGTACACCATGGCACCGTGGACTTCGAGGAGAGGAGGAGACAAAATGAGGAGGCTAGGGGGAGAAGAAGGAGAGAGCGATTAGAACAGCCCCGCCCACCACCTACCCTCCCTTGTGAACACTGTCCGCGACTCTTCCACCACAGACTAGGACTTAACAGCCACATCAGACATAAGCACCCACCCCACAGATAGGAGGCTGATGGCTAACGACAGAACCCAATACTCGGACACGAGTGGGCGCCGACGACGAATAATATATTATATATAATATATATATATATATATATATATATATATATATATATATATATATATATATATATATATAAATATATATATATATATAATAGATATATATGAATATATATATATGTATTTATGTATATGTATATATATAATAGAAATATTATATATATATATATATATATATATATATATATATATATATATATATATATATATATACATATATATATATATATATATATATATATTATATATATAATATATATATATATAATATATATATATATATTATATATATATATGCTGGTAAAAGGGAATGAAATTGTCTGTGAATAAAAATACACCACTTTTATCATATAAAACAAATAGATTTTTTATTAGGAAAAAAAATATTTTGATTCGTTCGTCTTGCGTAAGATAGTAAACTTACGTAATCAAGCCATATACAAAAAATACCAGAACGTTATTTTTTTAGGATCATAGCAGTAGTTAATGAGATCCTCGAAGGTCATAGGAT
>NC_090736.1:158053418-158065918 GCF_036898095.1 Palaemon carinicauda
TGCCTCGGGGAATCTATAGCGAAGTATTAATAATAATAAGTTTTTTTTTTTTTTTTTTTTTTTTTTTTTTTTTTTTTTTTTTTTTTTTGTGGTGTGTGTGAATAAAACGCAGAAATATCTCTGGCGGAACCTGAAAATCTAGGTCAACCTTTTGTTCGTTTTAATCTCGCGGTAATAGTTTTTCTCCCAAAGCTTCATCGTGAGCTGCTGGTGTAGTAGATATGTGATAAATGATGCATGGCCGAAATTTGTCCAAATATTCAGTGAGGAAAGGTATCTTCTCAATCCGATTTTGATGGTGTTTTGAATTTCATTCCTTTGAGGGTATTGGGCCGTATGGTTTTTTTTATATTTTGATGAGTGTCATTTTTTTTACAATTTTGATATTAAATTATTGTTATCATTTCGATATATTCTATAGTATTCTTTTTTTTATTTATTTTATGTTACGGTTGTAATGTTGATATGTATGAAATATGAGTAATTGATCCAATTTATTACTATTTCATTAATATCAAAAAAATATCCAGGTATGAAAGTCTATTATCAGAGATTAACCAATTTTTTATCACCTCCCCTATATATATATATATATATATATATATATATATATATATATATATATATGTGTGTGTGTGTGTGTGTGTGTATATATATATATATATATATATATATATATATATATATATGTGTGTGTGTGTGTGTGTGTGTATAATAAAGTGCAAGTAGTCATACCCTGGTAAGAGGGGATATTACCCCGATGTATATTTATAGTATATATACCTATATATATATATATATATATATATATATTTTATATATATATATATATATATATATATATATATATATATATATATATACATACAGTATATGTATACACACACACACACATATATATATAATATATATGTATATATATACATATATATATGTGTGTGTTTATGTGTTTACACATGTTATATACATATATAGTATATAAACATATACATATACAACATATGTGCCTGTAGGTATGTGTATAGGTAAACGTGTGGTGCCATTAAAATAAGTGAATAATCAATGTTCAATATCTCATACTTCAGTGACATGCCTTTCCAGACAAATCATCATGATAAATTTTCAGTGGTTTTGTAATATTTTCTTGCAGCATTTTACAAGTACTATACAGTTTAATTACAAAAACAATAAACGTACATTAGCTGACAATAATCATTTTCGATGCTTGCAAAAGCGCTTTCCATATTTATCAGTGTTTTCCGTTCGAACGGGTCATTGTATCACAGGACTTGCAGTCTGAAGCGCAGACAGACCTGAGCGATGTCTGTTTCGCTCAAAAAAGCAGGAAATATTGTGACAGTTGAACATCGCATTTCATCAGTCTTTCTCCATTTTGGAAGATTGTTGGACTAATGTTGTTGAAACATTTGTATTCTACGCAAAACAGGTCGGGTTTTTTTTTAGTTAAAGTGTGTATTCTAGACAACACATGCAACTTGTATTCTACACAAAATAGGATGGGTTCTTTTTTGGTAAATGTATTCTATACAAAACACTAAACTTGTATTCTACACAAAACATGATGGGTTCTTTTTCGGTAAATTATGTATTTTATACAAAACACTAAACTTGTATTCTACACAAAACATGATGGGTTCTTTTTCGGTAAATTATGTATTTTATACAAAACACTAAACTTGTATTCTACACAAAACATGATGGGTTCTTTTTCGGTAAATTATGTATTTTATACAAAACACTAAACTTGTATTCTACACAAAACATGATGGGTTCTTTTTCGGTAAATTATGTATTTTATACAAAACACTAAACTTGTATTCTACGCAAAACAGGACTTTGTATTAGGTAAAGTATGTATTCTACACAAAACCCGAAACTTGTATTCTACTCAAAACGTGATGGGTTCTTTTTCGGTAAAATATGTATTCTAGACAAGACACTAAACTTGTATACTACGCAAAACAGGACTTTTTGTTAGGTAAAGTATGCATTCTACACAAAGCACGAAACTTGTACTCTACGCAAAACAGGTCTTTTTTGTTAGTTAAATTATGTATTCTACACAAAATACGAAACTTGTATTCTACGCAAAACAGGTCGGGTTCTATTTAGGTAAAGTGTGTATTCTAGACAAAACACGAAACTTATATTCTACACAAAACAGGAGACTTTTCTTACGTAAAGTCTGTATTCTAGACAAAACACGAAACTTGTATTCTACGCAACACAGGGCGGGTTCTTTTTCAGTAAAGTATGTATTCTACACAAAACACGAAATTTGTATTCTACACAAAACACGAAATTTGTATTCTACACAAAACAGGACTTTGTATTCGGTAAAGTATGTATCCTACACAAAACCCGAAACTTGTATTCTACACGAGACAGGGTTTTTTTTTTAGGTAAAGTATGTATTCTAGACAAACACGAAAATTGTATTCTACGCAGAACAGGCCTTTTTTGTTAGTTAGATTATGTATTCTACACAAAATACGAAACTTGTATTCTACACAAAACAGGACTCTTTTTAGGTAAAGTGTGTATTCTAGACAAACACGAAACTTGTATTCTACACAAAACAGGACTGGTTCTTTAATAGGTAAACTATGTATTCTAGACAAAACACTAAACTTGTATTCTACGCAAAACAGAACTTTTTATTAGGTAAAATATGTATTGTACACCAAATACGAAACTTGTATTCTACACAAAACAGGACGGGTTGGTTTTTAGGTAGTGTGGGTATTCTAATCGGGAAAACGAAACTAGAAATCTACACAAAACATGCCTTTTTATAGGTAAAGTAAATATTCTACATAAAAGACGAAACCTGTATTCTACACAAAATAAGAAGAGTTCTTTTTTAGGTAAAGTATGTATTCTACACGTAAAACGTACCTTTTCTCTTCTCCACAAAAAATGTTGAACTATAAATTGAAATAAAATATTTTAAATATACTGTATTTCATTAGTATATCTTATATTTTACTAAAATAAAACTGGTTTCTTTTATGCATAGGTTCCAAAATGTAGAACTTTATATTTAAGAATAATAGTTTTAATCTTTTATCTCATTAGATACTTCAAAGAGGAGAAGAAATAAATCCCGTAATATTTTGTCTTCGAGTAAATTTCATTCAAGTTTGCTATGAAGGTGAAGTCTGATTGCAGAAGCCTTAATAGAGTCTCTTACAAATACCTGTTTCTTCAGTTTTGACATCATGAAATTCAAACACTACTTATTTATTAACTTCCCTTTTCCTTATTTTTCTTTTAAATATTAAAATATGCATTCATACATACATACATACATACATACACAGCAAACAACAAATGCATCCGTTTCTAGTCAACTGCAGGACAAAGACCTACGGTATGTCCTTATTCATGTCTGTGGTTTAGCCAGTTTTTCATTACTACCCCGGGCCATCGTGGATTGGTGATGATGGTAGACTTTAGTTTGACAGCACACAGCGAACCAACTTAGTATGATGACCCTGACTAGTGCATCTTTGCCGATCTTGGTGATACACAAACCCTTTCACCACGTTAAGGTGTTTTCACTCAAAGGTGTGTGTATATAGTGTGTATATATATATATATATATATATATTATATATATATATATATATATATATATATATATATATATATATATTCAAATAAGCCATATATTATACTACCTTAATATCTGGATTCTTTCTGTACCTAGGGATCAGAGACCCAAGGGGGAATCAACTCAAAGATAATAGCTTCTGGTCTGGTGGGTAATCGAACCCTTGTCCGAGAAACCTGGGATGACAGTAACATAGCATTTAGCCATGTCTAAATGTGCAAAATTTATCTCATATATATATATATTATATATATATATATATATATATATATATGTATGTATATATATGTATGTATATATATATATATATATATATATGTATGCATATATATATATATATATATATATATATATATATATATATATATATATGTATGTATATATATATGTGTAGATATATATATGTATATATATATATATATATATATATATATATATATATATAATATATATATATACATACATACATACATACACATCCATATATATACACAAATATATTATTATTACTACTACTACTACTACTACTACTACTACTACTACTACTACTACTACTACTACTACTACTTGCTAAACTACAACCCTAGTTGGAAAAGCAGAATGCTATAGGCCCATTGGCTCCAACAATTATAATAGCCCTGTGATATATATATATATATATATATATATATATATATATATATATTAATATATATATATGTATGTATGTATGTGTGTGTTTATGTATATATGAGGTATTGTTTATTTGTTTATCTTTTTTAAACATATCCAGAAAATGTAAAGTAAAATGTCTTGTTCAAATTAATGGAAACGACTGTTTTGGCTCCGTTTGGGAAATTCATGTGATATTTCATAGAAGAAACGTTAATGGATATGTAAAATATATGTAAATGAAATATGCGTGTATCACAAAGCACACTCAAAATGAATTTTGAAATGCAAATCGAGATATGAAAATATCAGTCAAAAAAAAGGAAATGTATTTTCAAATAGATATTAAATTTTCATCACATATTCATAAAGTTGCAAATTTGGAGCTGGAATTACCGAAATTATACAATATGCGTGTGCATTGGGAATTCCTATTGGTATATATATGATTTTTACAGATTTATTATATATATATATATATATATATATATATATATATTATATATATATATATATATATATTATATATATATATATAAGGAAGGGATCTGGCCGTCACCCTACAAACGCTCCTAAGAAAGTTCAAGTAGTCATACCCTGGTAAGAGGGGATTTACCCATATATATATTTATAGTATGTATACCTCTATATATATATGTATGTTTATATATTTATATATATACATATATATATATATATATATATATATATATATATATATATATATATATATATATATATATACGAGTATTTATATATAATGAAAATCATTACGTGAATTACAACATCAAAAAGATGAACCAAACCATTCATAAAACTAACAATCATTTCGACTTAGTGCAATTAGTAACTAGTTTACATTGGTGCTCGTGAAACTATCACGAGTGGAACAAAAAGTCCTGTGAAGTCTTTTACCCCTAATCCTTACAGAATGAATATCCTATTTAATAATCCAAGCCCTTTCGATTAATTATTTATCCAGTTAGTTTTGTCATCTCTTTGTACCCATAAATCTTTTAATTTTAACAAGTTATTTTTAAGTTTTCTGTATTTCTAACTGTTAAATACATTACCGTATTTAACCATTGGTTATTTGTTCGAAGAATTTTTGGTATTAATTTGCATTAGTTAATGTTATTTATTACTCTAAAAAGTATATATTCTTCTATGGCTATAAGAAATTCAATATCGTTCACTCTTATATCAAAGCATCGATATATTGAATATAATATTGTGAGAGAGAGAGAGGAGAGGAGAGAGAGAGAGAGAGAGAGAGAGAGAGGAGAGAGAGAGTGAGAGAGAGAGAGAGAGAGATTGGATTATTTGAATAGTTTTATCTTTGACTATGCTGAAAGGAAGGAGAGAGAGAGAGAGAGGAGAGGAAGAGAGAGAGAGAGAGAGAGAGAGAGAGAGGAGAGAGAGAGAGAGAGAGAGAGAGAGATTGTTTGAATAGTTTTATCTTTGAATATGCTGAAAGGAGAGAGAGAGAGAGAGAGAGAGAGAGAGAGAGAGAGAGAGAGAGAGAGAGAGAGAGATAACTTTAAAAGTGCAAGGATAATCATATAGATGTGTCATTTACAAGCAATAGAAAAAGTTTGAGAATTTTTTAATGGTTGTCTTTGTCTAAACTGTCAACTTTCTTAACTCCAAAGTTAAGTTAATCTTTATGATTAACTTGTTGTTTTTTTTTCTCCTACTGCTTCTCCCAAACATTTAAATTTGGTAATCCTCTTAACGTCCTTTTCTGGCTCCTCTCTACTCATTTCTTCCTTAATTAACTTTATTTTTTCCCAAACAGTCATTCACAAAAGATTTAATACTTTATTTTCATTCAATTTTTATTATTGCCATTGAAGGGGAAGAACGTAGTTATATAAATTTAAATGTACATCACCAATCTTTTCTAGAGGGTTGTGGTGGCCGATGTGGTAACGTCCCTGACTGGTGAACGCCAGACTGGGGTTCGAGTCTCGCTCAAACTCGTCAGTTATTTGATTGCTGCAATCGTACCATGTTTGTGAGCTAAGGATGAGGGCTTGGTGGAGCCTATTTTCCGAGTCATTAACAGCCATTGCCTGGCCCTCCTTTGTCCTAGCTTGTGTGGAGAGGGGCCTTGGGCACTGATCATATGTATTATGATTAGTCTCTGAGGCATTGTCCTGCTTGCTAGGGCAATGTATCTGTCCCTTGCCTCTGCCATTCATGACTGACTTTTAAACCTTTACAGTGTAATATAGTAAAAAGGGAAATTAAAGTAGATAATAAAAAATAAATAAAGTAGAGAGGTAAAACGAATTTCATGAAGCAATTTAATCTCCCCCCTCCCCCGTTAAAATGAAAATAAGACTCAAATTCATTTTCCCATATCCGTGTGACATTGATCATAAAAATTACCTTGATTCCAAAAATACACATGCATTTATGGAGACTGGAGTGATCCTTCCTTTCTCTAAGACTTGATCGTAAAGAGTAAATGAGACATGCATTTACGGAGACTGGAGGGATCCTCCCTTTCTCTGAGACTTGTTCGTAAAAAGTAACTTGATTTTAAAAAATGTGAGACATGCATTTCCGGAGACTGGAGGGATCCTCCCTTTCTCTGAGACTTGATCGTAGAAAGTAACTTGATTTTTAAAAAATGAGACATGCATTTACGGAGACTAGAGGGATCCTCCATTTTGATTTTTAAAAAATTAAACATGCATTTCCGGAGACTGGAAGGATCCTCCCTTTCTCTGAGACTTGATCGTAGAAAGTAACTTGATTTTTAAAAAATGAGACATGCATTTACGGAGACGGAAGGTATCCTCCCTTTCTCCGAGACTTGATCGTAAAGAGTAACTTGATTTTTAAAAAAATGAGACATGCATTTTCGAAGACTGGAGGGATCTTCCCTTTCTCTGAGACTTGATCGTATAAACTAACCTGATTTTCAAAAAAAAAAGAGACATGCATTTTCGGAGACGGAAGGGATCCTCCCTTTCTCTGAGACTTGATCGTAAAAAGTCCTTTGATTTTAAATAAAAGAGACATGCATTTCCGGAGACGGAAGAGATCCTCCCTTTCTTTGAGACTTGATCGTAAAAAGTAACTTGATTGAAAAAAAAGTAAGGCATGCATTTATGGAGACTGGAGGAATCCTCCCTTTCTCTGAGACTTGATTTAAAAAAAAAAAAGAGACATGCATTTTCGGAGACGGAAGGGATCCTCCCTTTCTCTGAGACTTGATCGTAAAAACTAAATCCATTTTTTAAAAATGAGAGATGCATTTCCGGAGACTAGAGGGACCTGCCCTTTCTCTGAGACTTGATCGTAAAAGGTAACTTGATTTTTAAAGAATGAGACATGCATTTTCGGAGACGGAAGGAATCCCCCCCTTTCTCTGAGACTTGATCCTAAAAAGTAACTTGATTTTTAAAAAAATGAGATGCATTTTCGGAGACGGAAGGGGTCCTCCCTTTCTCTGAGACTTGATCGTAAAGAGTAAATTGATTTTTAAAAAATGAGACATGCATTTACAGAGACTGGATGGATCCTCCCTTTCTCTGAGACTTGATCGTAAAAAGTAACTTGATTTTTAAGAAAAGAGACGTGCATTTTCGAAGACTGGAGGGATCTTCCCTTTCTCTGAGACTTGATCGTAAAAACTAAATCCATTTTTAAAAAATGAGACATGCATTTCCGGAGACTGGAGGGACCTTCCCTTTCTCCGAGACATGATCGTAAAAAGTACCTTGATTTTTAAGAAATGAGACATGCATTTTCGGATTTTAAAAATGAGACATTTATTTGAGGAGACTGGCTCTGATCTGATATGCATCGGTATTCAAGAAGAATCGCATCGGTGTTTTATTTGCCGGAAAATATCCGGGGAAATATTTCCCATCGTATCTGACAAATTCCATCATTGCACTCTGGCTCGGCATCATTAATCACTTGCGCTCGGCATCCGGACGATGAGGTGATATTAAGGGGAACTATTATCGCCGGGATTAATTCTTTACAATAGCTTTGACTAGATTCCAATTTTCGACCGAATATTTTTGCGATTTATTTTCCCTGGTTTTGGGAATAAATGTTACTCGTTGCTCTCTCTCTCTCTCTCTCTCTCTCTCTCTCTCTCTCTCTCTCTCTCTCTCTCTCTCTCTCTTGTTTATTTGCTGGTCCTTGTTTGTAACATATCTTGTTTTATAAAAATCCACACAAATAAAGGGCTTGGGGGTACACTCGAGCACACTTGTGTATATTATTTCTCTTCCTCTTTTTTCAAGTTTTTTATAATGTATATATGAAAGATTTATTTTAATAATGTTGCTGTTTTTAAAATATTTTGATTGTTCATTACTTCTCTTATAGTGTTAATTCCCCTATTCCCTTTCCTCATTGGGCTATTTTTCCCTGTTAGAGCCCTAGAGCATTAGAGCATCCTGCTCATCCAATTAGGGTTGTAGCTTAGCTAGTAATTATTTTTTTTTCTTTTGAGGCGTACATTATTGTTATGAAAATACTAAGGGTGATAATATTAATTATTATAATTATTATTTTTAATCTTTATTGTTATCATCATTATTATGGTTATTCTTTTATATATTTTATTGTTACCATTGTTAATTTTTTTAAATTTTAATATTGTTTATATTTTTTGCCTTTATCAAATATTCATACGGGAAATACTATGGGGAAACGAAATGTAGAAGAATATTTCAGGCTAATTAGAAATATATATATATATATATATATATATATATATATATATATATATATATATATATATATATATATATATATATATATAAGGAAGAACTTTAGGTTCAGGAGGTCAAAGGTCATCCGACATTCGGATTTGTATGAAATAGAAAGTTAACTATTTTCTAAAATAATTTTGAAAATTCTCCGTCTGTCTTTTACTGTCCAACACAAAACATTTTGGAAACGAATGCCTAACCTCGTAAAATTAGATAAAGAGTTAAACTAATATTGTTACCATAATCTCCTCATATTTTATGAAAATTTCATTATCGTAAAATGATGAAGATTTATAATTGGATTATATGCTTTTCTCACCTCCAAAAAGCTGTGAATTTTAACATTTGTTTAAAAAAAAAAACTAAAATTGCGATAGAATAATTTATCCATCGCATACACATTCTACAATTGATGAATTGATTTGAATATTATTATTATTATTATTATTATTATTATTATTATTATTATTATTATTATTACTTGCTAAGCTACAACCCTAGTTGGAAAAGCAAGATGCTTTAAGCCCAAGGGCTCCAATAGGGAAAAATAGCCCAGTGAGGAAAGGAAATAAGGTAATAAATAAATGATGAGAACAAATCAACAATAAATCATTATGAAAACAGTAACAGCGTCAAAATAGATATGTCATATATAAAATATTAACAACGTCAAAAACAGATATGTCATATAGAAACTATTAACAACGTCAAAAACAGATATGCCATATAGAAACTATAAAAAGACTCATGTCAGCCTGGTCAACATAAAAACATTTGCTCCAACTTTGAACTTTTGAAGTTCTACCGATTCAACTACCCGATTAGGAAGATCATTCCAGAACTTGGTAACAGCTGGAATAAAACTTCTAGAATACTGTGTAGGATTGAGCTGGTCTTGCTTCTTAAGTTTTCGATCTTCTGACTTTGAACTTTTGAAGTTCTACTGATTCAACCACCCGATTAGGAAGATCCTTCCACAACTTGGTAACAGCTGGAATGAAACTTCTAGAATACTGTGTAGAATTGAGCAATCCCGGTCTTGCTTCATATGTTTTCAATCTTCTGATCAATCATAAATGCAACCTTGAGAAGGTTATATTTGTAAACATTAATTATGAATTACTTTATTATTACGATTTAATGAAAACAGCTTTTCTAGAAGGACACCACAAAATCAAACCATTGTTATCTTGGGTAGTGCCATAGCTTCTGTGCCATGGACATCCACTGTCTTGGGTTAGAGTTCTCTTGCTTGGCGGTACTATGACGCTATTAATTTCCTCACTGGGCTATTTTCCCTGTTGAGGCACTTGGACTTATAACATCCTGCTTTTCCAACTAGGGTTGTAGCTTAGCTAGTAATAATAATAATAATAATAATAATTATGATATTAAATAAATAACAATAAAATGGTAATGATAAAATAATAATAATAAAGTAATAATGATAAAATAATAATAATAATAATAATAATAATAATAATAATAATAATAATAATAATAATAATGATAATGATAATAATAATTATGATAATAATATAATAATAATAATATAATAATAATAATAATAATAATAATAATAATAATAATAATAATATAGGTCGACTTCATCATTCGATTATGAAATATGTGTAATAGATTTAAAGGAAACGATTTTGTAACGTTTCTTCCTCTTTGAGTTTTAATAGAAAATTTTACAAATCAGCTTTCAAATTCTCTGATTCAATTCCCTCGATATACATTTGACATTCCCACTTAATGAGGAATTTAATTGAGTATTGACCGTCATTAATGGATTAATTTTCAGCTGTAATTGAGATCCTTGTTCATTACTGACAGAAAAGGTTAAGTGTTTGACCTTTTAGAAATTTAAATCATAACAGCAGTTATTGTTTTCTTTAAATCATACAAGAAGTCTTTTCTTCTTTAAATCATACATTCAGTTTTTTACTTTAAATCATACAAGCATTTTTTTTACTTTAAATCATACAAGCTTTTTTTTTTTACTTATTTAAAGGTTAAGTTTTGACCTTTTAGAAATTTAAATCATACAAGCAGTTATTGTTTTCTTTAAATCTTATAAGCATTTTTTTACTTCTTTAAATCTTATAAGCATTTTTTTACTTCTTTAAATCATACAAGCCATTTTTTACTTTAAATCATCCAAGCATATTTTTTACTTCTTTAAATCATACAAGCATTTTTTTACTTCTTTAAATCATACAAGCATTTTTTTACTTCTTTAAATCATACAAGCATTTTTTTACTTCTTTAAATCATACAAGCATTTTTTTACTTTAAATCATACAAGCATTTTTTTACTTCTTTAAATAATACAAGCATTTTCTACTTTAAATCATGCAAACATTTTTTTACGTTAAATCATACAAGCATTTTTTTACTTCTTTTAAATCTTTCAAGCATTTTTTTACTTCTTTAAATCATACGAGCATTTTTTACTTCTTTTAAATCATGCAAGCATTTTTTTACTTCTTTAAATCATACAAGCATTTTTTTTTACCTTTTTTAAATCACACAAGCATTTTTTGCTTCTTTAAATCATACAAATTTTTTTTTTACTTCTTTAAATCATACTTTCAGTTTTTTCTTTTAATCATACAAGAAGTGGTTTCGTCTTTAAATCATATAAGCAATCTTCTTTAAATCATACAATAAGTTTTTCTTTAAATCATACAATAGGTATTTTAATCTTTAAATCATACAAGCAGACTTTTCTTCTTTGAACCATACAAGCAATCTTTTCTTCTTTAAATCATATAAGCAGTCTTCTTTAAATTATACAGGCAGTCCTTTCTTCTTCAAATAATACAAAAGATATTTTTCTTTAAATCATGCAAGCAGTTTCTTCTTTAAATCCTACAAGCAGTCTGTTCTTCTTTGTATCATGCAAGCAATCATTTCTTCTTTAAATCATACAAACAGTCGTTGTTTCTAAATCATGCAAGCAGTCATTGTTTTCTTTAAATCGTACAGGCAGTCAGTGTTTTCTTTAAATCGTAAAAAGTAACTTTTCTTTAAATCATACAATCAGTATTTTCTTCTTTAAACCATAAAAGCAGTATTTTCTTCTATAAAGCATAAAAACAGTATTATTATTATTATTATTATTATTATTATTATCAACCTCATATCATCATTTTTATTATTATTATTATTATTATTATTATTATTATTATTATTATTATTATTATTATTGAAATCAAGTTTCCTCGAACAAAAATTGAGAAGGTTGTATGACAACGTGACACCTAAACAGAAAGTAAATGGGAATACTCTACAAAAAAAAAAAAAAAAAAAAAAAAAAAAAAAAAAAAGTTTCGTTTCAATGATAACATTTTAAGATAATTGAATGATACCCAAAATATTTCGAGTTTTTCAATATAAATGCATCTTCACTCAAGGGGTTGACTACTGTCTGCAATTGTTCATTGGCTACTCTCCTCTTG
>NC_090736.1:158068418-158073418 GCF_036898095.1 Palaemon carinicauda
ATTTTTCTAAGACCATTTTATACTTGATCCTCATTTTTCTCAAACAATTTTATACATGATCCTCATTTTTCTCAAACACTTTCATGCTTGATCCTCATTTTCTCAAACAATTTTATACTTGATCCTCATTTTATCGCCAACAATTTTGCACTTGATCCTCATTATTTTTCTCAAACAATTTTATACATGATCCTCATTTTTCTCAAACACTTTCATGCTTGATCCTCATTTTTCTCAAACACTTTCATGCTTGATCCTCATTTTCTCAAACAATTTTATACTTGATCCTCATTTTTCTCTAACTATTTTATACTTGATTTTCATTTCTCACAAACAATTTTATACTTGATCCTCATTTTTCTCAAACAATTTTACACTTGATCCTCCTTTTTCTCAAACAATTTTACATTTGATCCTCCTTTTTCTCAAACTATTTTATACTTGATCCTCATTTTTCTCAAACAATTTTATACCTGATCCTCATTTTTCTCAAACTATTTTATACTTGTTCCTCATTTCTCACAAACAATTTTATACTTGATCCTCCTTTTTCTCAAACTATTTAATACTTGATCCTCATTTTTCACAAACAATTTTATACTTGATCCTCATTTTATCGCTAACAATTTTGCACTTGATCCTCATTATTTTCCTCAAACAATTTTATACTTGATCCTCATTTTTCTGTAACAATTTTACACATAATCCTCCTTTTTCTCAAACAATTTTATACTTGATCCTCATTTTCCTCAAACAATCTCATACTTGACCCTCATTTTTCTCAAACAATTTTACACTTGATCCTCATTTTTTCATTTAATTCTATACTTAAGCGAAACATTAGTTCAAAAAATGAAGTACGAATAGCCAGTATTCTCTCTCTCTCTCTCTCTCTCTCTCTCTCTCTCTCTCTCTCTCTCTCTCTCTCTCTCTCTCTCTCTCAACTGATTGTTGCTATTGCCCCATTATTTAGTTAATTGACGCATATGATTAATAAACTCAATAAGTTTATTGTTCTTGTTTGGGTAACTTCTCCATAACCAATGACTGGATCAAAGTAATCGAATGAAAATGGAAATTTAACCTAGTTACTAAGTTTAATTCAGCAATGATAATTTTTAGATAAATAGATAATTTTTTATGGTTGATAACATAAATCTCGTTTTTGATAACATGTCTCTCGTGTGGTAATGAACTTGATATTAAATTCATGTAGAATGAAGAGGGCTAATAAATAATTTTTTTTCTTTGGTTATTTGATAACATAAATCTCGTTTTTTATGAAATTTCTCTCGTGTGGTAATGAATTTGATTAAATCTAATTTTTGTTTTAATGTCTTTCGTGTGGTAATGAATTTGATTAAATCTCATTTTTGTTTTAATATCTTTCGTGTGGTAAGGAGTTTGATATTAAATTCATGTAGAATGAGGAGGGCTAATAAATAATTTTTTTTTTTTTTTGGTTATTTGATAACATAAATCTCATTTTTGATAAAATGTCTCTCGTGTGGTAATAAATTTCATATCAAATTCATGTAGAATGAAGAGGGCTAATAAATAATTTTTTATTTGGTTATTTGATAACATAAATCTCGTTTTTGACAACATGCCTTTTTTGTAGAAATTAATTTGATTAAATCTCATTTTTGTTTTAATGTCTCTCGTGTGGTAAGGAGTTTGATATTAAATTCATGTAGAATGAGGAGGGCCATTAATTTTTTGTTATTTAGTAACATAAATATAGTTTTTGATAAAATGTCTCTCGTGTGGTAATGAATTTGATATTAAATTCATGTAGAACGAAGAGGGCTAATAAAAAATTTTATTCATTTATTTATTTATTTTTTAATAACATAAATCTCGCTTTTGATAACAATCCTTCCTTGTGGTAATGAATTTGATCAAATCTCATTTTTGTTTTAATGTCTTTTGTGTGGTAATGAATTTGATATTAAATTCATGTAGAATGAAGAGGGCTAATAATTTATTTTTTTTTTTTTTTTTTTTTTTTTTTATAACATAAATCTCATTTTTGATAACAATCCTTTCTTGTGGTAATGAATTTGATTAAATCTCATTTTTGTTTTAATATCTCTCGTATGGTAATGAATTTGATATTATTTTCATGTAGAATGAGGAGGGCTAATAAATATTCCTTTTTTTTTTTTTTTTTTTTTTTTTTTTGGTAACATGAACATCGTTTTTGATAGAATTTCTCTCGTGTGGTAATGAATTTGATACTAAATTCATGTAGAATGAAGAGGGATGATACTTTTTTTTTTTCTTTTTTTAATACCATAAATCTCGTTTTTTATAACATGCCTTTCTTGTGGTAATGAATTTGATTAAATCTCATTTTTGTTTTAATGTTTCTCGTATGGTAATGCATTTGATATTAAATTCATGTAAAATGAAAAGTTTTTTTTTTTTTTTTTTTTTTTTTTTTTTTTTTTTTTTTTGATAACATGAATCTCGGTTTTGATAACATGCCTTCCTTGTGGTAATGGATTTGATTAAATCTCATTTTTGTTTTAATGTCTCTCGTGTGGTAATGAACTTGATAATAATTTCATGTAGACTGAAGAGGCCTAATAAATAATTTTTTTGGGGTTATTTGATAATATAAATCTCATTTTATATAACATGCCTTTCTTGTGTAATAAATTTGATTAAATCTAATTTTTGTTTTAATGTCTCTCGTATGGTAATGAATTCGATATTAAATTCATGTAAATTGAAGAGAGCTATTAATTTTTTTTTCTTTTTGGTTATTTTATAACATAAATCTCATTTTTGATAACAAAACCTTTCTTATGGTAACGAATTTGATTAAATCTCATTTATGTTTTAATGTCTCTCGTGTGGTAATGAATTTTATATTAAATTCATGTAGAGTGAAGAGGGCTGTGAAAATAAACCATAGGAATATTCTCAATGTATATTTCATAGATAAATTCTTCTTAGGACAAGAGCTGGAGAGGTTTTGATATATGACGGATTAATTTTTTAAGGGTGTCTTTTACGACGCCACCAAAAAGCTTCTGCACACATCTTTGTGTTTGTTTAGAGTGCCTGAGAGAGAGAGAGAGAGAGAGAGACAGAGAGAGAGAGAGGGTGGGGTTTAGGAAGTGTTCCCCTCTCTTATTCTTGAACCCATTTTCACAAAAAAAAATCCAAAAGGGAAACGAAAAGATTAGCTACTCTGATAATGGCATTAGGAGAGAGAGAGAGGAGAGAGAGAGGAGAGAGAGAGAGAGAGAGAGAGAATTCTACGAAATAAAAAGTGTTTAGGAAGTGTTTCGTAAAAAGGCCAAAAATAAAAACGAAATGACTATAGGTTGTATAAACAGAGAGAGAGAGAGAGAGAGAGAGGAGAGAGAGGAGAGAGAGAGAGAGAAATTTCTACGTAGAAAAGGGGTTTTGGAAGTGTTTCGTAAAAATGCCAAAAAGAAAAACTAATTGACTATAAACAGAGAGAGAGAGAGAGAGAGAGAGAGAGAGAGAGAGAGAAATTCTACGAATAAAAGGGGTTTTTGAAGTGTTTCGTAAAAAAGCCAAAAAGAAAAACGAAATGACTATAGGTTGTATAAACAGAGAGAGAGAGAGAGAGAGAGAGAGAGAGAGAGAGATTCTAGGAAAAAAGTGTTTGGTAAAAAAAGCCAAAAAGAAAAACGAAATGACCATAGGTTGTATAAACAGAGAGAGAGAGAGAGAGAGAGAGAGAGAGAGAGAGAGAGAGATTCTACGAAAAAGTGTTTCGAAAAAAAAAGATAAAAAACGAGATGACTATAAGTTGTATAAACAGAGAGAGAGAGAGAGAGAGAGAGAGAGAGAGAGAGATAGTTGCTGCCAATACCAAAGATGTAAGAGGGGCGTGGGACGTAAATCTCCAACACAGAAGCCGCACATAATAAGGTTTTCCATCAGGCGAGTGCGCGAAGCCTCGTCAGGGCTTGAGAGACCCGGCTGCTGACGCCGACAGGGTTTCCTGGTAATTGTATGGTTACGCCACTCTTCCGTGTGTCCTTTTTTTTCGTTTTAATGGAAAAACGATCAGAATTAACCTGAGAAAGAAGGCGTAGAAAAGATAACGAAGGGGAAGATTTGGTGGTTTTTTAAAAGAATTAGTGATAGTAAGCTTATTTTTAATGTATAGCTACTGTATTGCTGGATATGTGGATTGGTTTCATACATTGCGCAGTATATGTCAAAAGTGATGGTACAGATTTCAGAGGATTTCGTTCGAATTTCACTAACGGGCAACTCCATGAGATGCTCTAAATATGTATGATGAATTAAGAATTAGTGATAATAAGGTTATTTTTAATATATAGCTATTGTAGTATAGATATGTGGATTTTTTTCATACGTTGCGCAGTAGATGTCAAAAGTGATGCTACAAATTTCGGAGGGTTTCTTTCGTGATTCACTAACTGGCAACTCCACGATATTTTCTAAAGATGTACGGTAATTAAGAATTAGTGATAGTAAGCTCATTTTTATTATAAAGCTACTGTTGTGTAGATATGTGGATTGATTCCATACATTGCGCAGTAGATGTCAAAAGTGATTCTACTAATTTCAGAGGATTTCGCTCAAAATTCACTAACTGGCAACTCCACGAGATGTTCTAAAGATGTGCGATGATTAAGAATTAGTGATAATAAGCTCATCTTTATTATATAGCTACTATAGTGTAGGTATGTGGATTGGTTTCATACACTGTGCAGTAGACGTCAAAAGTGATGCTACAAGTTTAAGAGGATTTCGTTCGAAATTCACTAACTGGCAACTCCACGAGATGGTCTAAAGATGTACGATGAATTAAGAATGAGTGATAATAAGCTTATTTTTATTATATAGCTACTGTAGTGTATATATGTGGTTTGCTTCCTACATTGCACAGTAGATGTCAAAAGTGATTCTACTAATTTCAGAGGATTTCGTTCGAAATTCATTAACTGGCAACTCCACGAGATGCTCTAAAGATGTACGATTAA
>NC_090736.1:158078418-158080775 GCF_036898095.1 Palaemon carinicauda
ACTCACTGTCGCTAATCGGCGCAGTTTTTACTACTACCTCTCCAGATTCAGGGCACCTATTTAACATGTTCAGTATGTCATTTTTTAGAGGGGGAGCCATGTACCAACCGTGTGTCACACAATTGTACATAATTCGTTTTGTAGCCTATATATTACGCTTGTATCTGCGCTCTTCCCTCGCACTAAAAAGAACCTGAATGATCATGTCTCCGGTTTTTGCTCTGTATCATTGTCTGTCTCTCGAACATGTCTCGTCCTGTTGCCTTGAGGTTTTGTATATAAAGAAGAGTGTTCCTTAATAAACAACTCAGTCTATTGCATCCTGCCTTTGAGTTCACACCCTTACTCGGCTCCGTCACAAAATTCTTAAATGTTGAAATATAAAGAGGCGTCATTGGTAAATATTCTGAAATCGTTGCGAAATTAAACTGACTAAAAGCGCATATATCATATAACAACCTCTCTCTCTCTCTCTCTCTCTCTCTCTCTCTCTCTCTCGCTCTCTCTCTCTCTCTCTCTCCTCTCTCCTCTCTCTCTCAATTAACAAAAGCATTGCATCTTGCCATGCTTTGAATAAATCTATAAAATTATTCAATTAAATAGAAATAAATAAATCTCTAATAAAATTTGACAAATGAAATTGATGAAAATCCTCTTTCCAAAATAAAACCATTTCAGTAATTTCTGTGTGAGTACTATTCTTTTTAATTGGCTTGTTATTAATTCCATTAAATAACATGGTTTAAAATCATCACCAACAATCATAAATGATTTCTCATTAAGAATTCTATTCTTCCAAATGTAATCAACTGTTCGAAGCCTTTCAACATACAAAAGTCAGATTTTTCTGATATATTAATAATATTGAATGGCATTGCGTTGTGTGCATAAACCTTGCGAAAATATTGTAAAGAATTTTGATTATAGTTTGTACTTTTATAAGTATGTATGTATGTATGTATGTATATATATACATATATATAAATAATTGTATATATATATATTTTATATATATATATATATATATATATATATATATTTATATATATATATATTTATATATATATATATTAATTTATATATATATATATGTATATTTATATATATATATATATATATATATATTTAATTTATATGTATATATATATATATATATAACTGTATATATATATAATAAATAAATATATATATATATAATATTTATACATATATATATTTATATATATATATATATATCTATATATATATATAATTTATATATGTATATTTATATATATATTTATATATATATATATATATCTATATATCTATATATATATATATATATTTATATATATATAAATATATATATATATATATATATATTTATATATATAAATATATATATATATATATATATATATATTTTATATATATATATATATATATATATATTATAACGTTTAGTATCGATAGCCTTAAATACTTATTCGCCCTTGTTAATTAACCATACTGACACGTAATGCTCGTCTGTATATTAGAAGAAAAATCATCAAATTCATATTAATTAGGCCATTAGTAAATTACACACGGCGTGAAAAAAAAAATATAGCACATTTTTTCGTTGAAAATTAACAGGTTTTTATTATGGCGGGAAAAAAACCAAGACTTTTTTTTTTTTTTTTTTTTAGGTAAATTAGTAATTAAAACATTAAATAATTTAGCAATGTAATGGAATTTTTATATTGACTCTAGAGTTCAAATTTAATATCAAGTAGAGATATGTTTATATTGAAAAAGGCTTGGTATTAATTTTAAAAATATATTGCAATATTGCAGGTTATTAATTTATGTTCTAGTAATTGGTTCAAGTGATTGGTCAGGAAGTTATATAAGAATCGATGGTATTTCAAACAGGTATTGCTTGAATACAATTAAAGGTTTAAAGGTTGCTCATGAATGGCAGAGGCAAGGGACAGTGACATTGCCATATCGAGCACGACATTTCCTTAGAGGCTGAGCATATATGCATATAATCAGCGCCCAAGCACCCAATCCACGCAAGTTAGGACCAAGGAGGGCCATGCAATGGCTGCAGATGACCTTAGCTCACAAGGATGGCGAGATTGCAGCGACCCAAATAAAACTAACAAGTTTAAGAGGGCCTCGAACCCCAGTCTGGCGTTCACCAGTCATATTTTTTTTTTTTTTTAGTATCGCCCTTCGTTGTGGTCTTGGTTTCAATCCCAAGATTAGGTACAAATTTACTTCTCTTTGGAACGTAATTGTTTTGGATTTCATAATATATATACACACACACACACACACAATTATATATATATATATATATATATATGTATATACACACACCTACACAC
>NC_090736.1:158113775-158116275 GCF_036898095.1 Palaemon carinicauda
TAAAGCTTAATACTTAATTATAATATGTATAAGGGAAATTGGGTAGAGAGGCTATGAATATGTAAATTTCATTAGGTTGAACAATAACATCATCTCAACGTTAAATACTAGATTTTAATATAGAAAAAAAAATAAATAAAGTAGTTAAAATATGGAAGATCAAAATATCTCACTAACTAACTAACAAACTAATTTTTAGTCATTAGGTTGAACCAGAAAATCATCACAACGTTAAAGAAAATAATTTCATAAAAAATAAATTAGTTGAAATATGGAAATTCAAAATATTTCGCTAATTAATTGAGTCCTTTTTAGTCATTAGGTGGAACAAGAAAATCATCACAACGTTAAGGAAAAAAAAATTATAAAAAACAAACTAAGTTAAAAATCTTTCATTAACTAAACATTTACTGTTCTTTTTTTTACTTCTTATCACTGAAGATGAATTGGATTAATCTTTGTATTGAAGTATATTGTGTTAGACATTTTAGGTCAAAAAAAAAAAAAAAAACTAAAGAAAAAAAAAAACTATACATGATATAGAATAGCATAGTGATACAGTTGCAATAAAAAGAATGCTGAGAGTTACTACTTCAAATGGCAATTTGATAATGGTAGAGAATTATCAAGAAACGAGTATCGTCTTGGTAATATATATATATATATATATATATTTATATATATATATATATATATGTGTGTGTGTGTGTGTGTGTGTGTGTGTGTGTAGAAGAGAGTATAGTCTCGGTAATATATAATACACACACACACACACACACATATATATATATATATATACATATATATATATAATATATATATATACATATATATACACACACAAATATATATATATATATATATATACACACATATACACACATATATATACATACATACGTATATACACACATTGTATATATATATATATATACACATATACATACAGTATATATATATATATATATATATATACTGTATACATATACATACAGTATATGTATATATGTACAGGATTTTCTCATTGGTAACGTTGAATAAAACCCAAATCATTTCATTTTCAAAATTTGAATTTTGCTTTGCTGCGAAGTAATAAACTTAATATCCAATACAATTACCAAAACTGATATCAAGAGAATGAATAAAAGCTTTTAATCATCTAAGTCTGAATGAATTATCTAAACGTCAGCTTCTGGGAACTGGGTGTGACATTTATATAATACATCGAAATGTATTTATTCAAAATTTGTCGGAATTTTAAACTAATCTTTGGTAAGAGCCATTCCTAGATTAAATTCAATGGGCGTAGGTATTCCACTCATGACAAATTAACTTATGATATATATATAATATATATATACATATATATATATATACATATATAATATATATATAATATATATATATATATATAAATATATATATAGTATATATGTATATATATATATTATATATAAATATATATATATATATATATATATATATACTGTATATATATCATATATTATATATATATATATATATATGTATATATATATATACTGTATATATATCATATATTATATATATATATATATATATACACACATACATATAAAAATGGTTCATTTAATTATTCATTTTATTGTAATGAAAATCTGCGAATCAGTTATAAAATTCTTTTAATAATGATAGAATCGTTTAATGTAAATAAAAATAGGATTTAAAACTTTTATTAAAAAAGTGTAATATAGATAGCTGCAAAAATGAAGGCAAACGTCTTATATAAAAACCCAAATACGAATTAGCTACAAGATGGACTTACAAGTGTGTGTGTGTGTGTGTTTGTGTGTGTGTGTGTGTGTGTGTAAGAAACGTGATTAAGTTCAAAAGTTCAAACTCGCAGCAAATGTTTTAATGTTCAACAGGCTTACATAAGTCCTTATATAGTTTACAAATCAAATATCTGTTTTAATGTTAATGTTTTTAAGATGTTTTATTTCAATTGTTCATTACTTCTAATATCGTTTATTTAATTTCTTATTTCCTTTCCTCACTGGGTAATTTTTCCCTGTTGGACCCTTGGGCTTATAGCATCTTGCTTTTCCAACCAGGGTTGTGGCTTACATAGAATAAATAATAATAATTAATAATTAATAACTAATAATTAAAAAATTACAAATGACAAATAATAATAATAATAATAATAATAATAATAATAATAATTAGTGAAAACTCAATAATGATATATTAAAAATGGTATGACACGCTTCGTATTGAACACTATAATTGAAATGTTCAAAGGAATGAAAATTACAAAAAGTCGATTTAAATCCACAATCATATGAAATTAATGTGTCCAATAGATCTAGCACCTCATGAAAATGAAAGACCCGTGGTGGCCTATTTGGTAACGTCTCTGATTGTTGATCGCCAGACTGGGGTTCGAGTCCTACTCAAATTCCTTAGTTTCTTTAGTCGCTACAACCACACCACCCTTGTGAACTAAGGCTGGGGGAGA
>NC_090736.1:158130925-158133425 GCF_036898095.1 Palaemon carinicauda
TATTTGGTATTTTCTCGACTAGTATCATCTGCATACAACAAGAAAGTATTATGTGATATTTTTCTAGAGTATGATCATCTGCATACAATAAGAAAGTATACAAAATCTTTGGTATGACCTGAAGCCCTCGGCACCAACAAGAAAGTATACAAAATATTTGGTATTTTCTAGAGCAGTATCATCTGCATACAACAAGAAAGTATTCTGTGATATTTTTATAGAGTACGATCATCTGCATACAATAAGAAAGTATACAAACTATTTGGTATTTGTTTAGAGTAGTATCATCTGCATACAAGAAAGTATTCTGTGATATTTTTCTAGAGTATGATCATCTGCATACAATAAGAAAGTATACAAAATCTTTGGTATGACCTGAACCCCTCAGCACTAACAACAAGAAAGTATACAAAATATTTGGTATTTTCTAGAGTAGTATCATCTGCATACAACAAAAAAGTATTCTGTGATATATTTCTAGAGTATGATCATCTGCATACAATAAGAAAGTATACAAAATATTTGGTATTTTCTCGAGTAGGATCATCTGCATACAACAAGAAAGTATTCTGTGATATTTTTCTAGAGTATGATCTGCATACAATAAGAAAGTATACAAAATATTTGGTATTTTCTCGAGTAGTATCATCTGCATACAGAAAGAAAGTATTCTGTGATATTTTCCTAGAGTATGATCATCTGCATACAATAAGAAAGTATACAAAATATTTGGTATTTTCTCGAGTAGTATCATCTGCATACAACAAAAAAGTATTCTGTGATATTTTTCTAGATTATGATCATCTGCATACAATAAGAAAGTATACAAAATCTTTGGTATGACCTGAACCCCTCAGCACCAACAACAAGAAAGTATACAAAATATTTGGTATTTTCTCGAGTAGTATCATCTGCATACAACAAGAAAGAATTCTGTGATATTTTTCTAGAGTATGATCATCTGCATACAACAAGAAAGTATACAAAATATTTGGTATTTTCTCGAGTAGTATCATCTGCATACAAGAAAGTATTCGGTGATATTTTTCTAGAGTATGATCATCTGCATACAATAAGAAAGTATACAAAATCTTTGGTATGACCTGAATCTCTCAGCCCTAACAACAAGAAAGTATACAAAATCTTTGGTATTTTCTCGAGTAGTATCATCTGCATACAACGAGAGAGTATTCTGTGATATTTTTCTAGAGTATGATCATCTGCATCTAGAGTATGATCATCTGCATACAATAAGAAAGTATACAGAATCTTTGGTATGACCTGAACCCCTCAGCACCAACAACAAGAAAGTATACAAAATATTTGGTATTTTCTCGAGTAGTATCATCTGCATACAGAAAGAAAGTATTCTGTGATATTTTTCTAGAGTATGATCATCTGCATACAATAAGAAAGTATACAAAATCTTTGGTATTTTTCTAAAGTAGCATCATCTGCATATAACAAGAAAGGATGCTTTTATACACACCTAGTTGAGGATAGTGTTAATACCCTTGTCAAATTGTAACGTCAGAGTTATATCAGTCAATAATTGTAATCAGAAGTACCCTTTAAAAACTTTTGAATAATCAATATATTATATAAAAGCACTTGGGCTGCTTGGGTATACTTCTGCCTTTAGATTAATGTTGTCATAATCAAAGTCGAGTTAAAAACCTGAATTCCTGGCACACCTACCACTGAAGAGATGTACCCAGCTACACCCTTACATCACGGTGATTTACTGTGTTTAGCCTTGGCCACCGCCTCTGCCATAACTTCCTACACAGTTTATTTGGTTACTCGCCATGAAGTAAAGGTGTGACAGGGTGCACTCCTTCGGAATGAGGTGTGCCAGCGACTTACGAGTCCAGCTGTACATGCCTCCAATAAAGAATTCTATAAAACATTAAACCAGTAATTCACACTTGAACGCTCACTCGCCAGCAACCCTCCAATCACAAAAGGCCTCGAATTTCCTGAGCTTGGAGACCCCTTTTCAGCCATCTTTATCAGCGACGCTAAGGCTCTCACACCGATTAAGAAAGGCAGAATCGAGCCGCTGAAGCTAATGATCTCTCCTATTGAAAATTATCGATCTATAAGGCCCCGTTTCCCCGGGGACTTATTCCTCGGCGCCGCGCGGGGAAATCTCGCCTCTATCTCGCGCGGCCGTAAGGTCGAACCCCCGGATCTCTCAGCGAGGCGTTGGAATTTCTTTTATGGAGGCTTTATCTCCGTATAGCTGGATGACTAAGGGGAATCATCATAATAATAGCTTAATTAGGCTTTTATGCACGTGATTAGCGCTCCAAGGATCAAGTCATCGACGCCTTTTCTTAAGAGCTTCCCTCCGGGAAAGATGGAAGAATGGAGATAGAGGGCAATAGAATTCTCTATTTCTTCGTTTTCTTTTTATTATCATTATTATTATTATTATTATTATTATTATTATTATTATTAATGATAAGTTTGTCCTGTATATTCTAAATTTATTTAT
>NC_090736.1:158159228-158179228 GCF_036898095.1 Palaemon carinicauda
CCTTCTATAATAAGCTGACCCTATCCATTATAAAATTACCAATAATTCAGGTTAGTTTAATTAAAAGTCTGAAGTCCTTTTTATGACGAAATTAACCGATCTCCCATAACTCTTTGATGCGCCACGCCTCAAATACCTGATCACAACAGCGTATTTTAACATTCGCCCAAAGGTTACTGACGGACGTGATATTTCGAGGTATGTGTTTCAATTGGGGGGGGGGGGGGGTATTTTTCGTCGCTTAAACCTGCGAGGCATTTTTTGCGAGCGAAATATCATTCAATAGGTCACTAGCCGGTGGGTATTTTCAATCTCTCTCTCTTTTTTTTTTTTTTTTTTTTTTTTTTTTTTTTTTTTTTTTTTTTTTTTCTCGGGGGGGGGGGGTGATTTTCATCCATCAGTCTGATCTAGAAATGCATTGGATAAAACGCCCGCTGTGTGTGACTGTCGCTTCGAATTCTTTTTCCCATTTTGGGAATGTAGGTATTTTTTTGAAAAGCCAGCGTCATGAGTTTTCAAAGGGAAAGCGAAGGGGGGTTGCTAAGTGCTGCAGCCGTAGAACAAAATGTTCAATTTCAAAACGTATCTTATTTCAGTGGAAATGTTTTCTATCGTTTCTAACGTTTCTACTTAACACAAAATATCGCTTCGGGATTACCGCTTTCATTTTGGCAGAAGGATTTTCTTTTTGGGGAGAGACTGGAAGTTTGTTGACTTGGAATAGGTTTTAACGTTGACGAAATTTTATGTTGCTTTGATACATGAAGAGGAATAATTGAGGAGGATATGGATTTCTATCTTTTAATTGAAGTATGTATGTGTTTTTGTGTGTATATATACATATATATACATTTATATGTATAACTGTTAGTTTATACAAATGATAAACATACATGGCATGCATATCTATATATACAGTACTGTATCCTATATATATATATATATATATATATATATATATATATATATATATATATATATGTATACCGTGTGTGTATTTGTGTATACTTTTATATATATATATATATATATATATATATATATATATACATACATACATACATACATACATACATACATACATACATATATGCATATATACATATATATTCAAGAAGGAACAAAGAAAGAATCATGCAATATGGATGAAAGACAAAGTGGATGATAAATTTAGAACGAAGGAAATATCTCATCATAAAAAAAGAAGAAAAAATAGATAATATTGAATAAACAAAGGATGATAAGTTGCTTTCGTGAGAAAATTTCAAACAGAATCTAGATAGTAGTTAAAGATTGGCATTATTATGATTAAATGTGAATTATAGAACAATCAACCTCTCTCTCTCTCTCTCCTCTCTCTCTCTCTCTCTCTCTCTCTCTCTCTCTCTCTCTCTCTCTCTCTCTCTCAATAGCGAATAGACTCCCTGGATGAACTAAAAAGTCTTTGAGACATCCAAAATCCTTGTAGCTCCTGTTGACTCTCTCTCTCTCTCTCTCTCTCTCTCTCTCTCTCTCTCTCTCTCTCCTCCTCTCTCTCTCTCTCTCTCAGAGTGAGTCATTTCTCTAAACGGAACTAGAGACAAAAGTTTCTCAACGCCATCCCTCCAAACCTACACTTGGCCACAAAACAAATGTTCAATGATATCAATGAATAACATTACCTTTCCGAATTTAGCTTCTCCGTCGATGGTAATGTTCAACGAGAAATTAAAAGCCTCACCTTCGATAATAAGCTGACCCTATTCATTATAAAATTACCAATAATTCAGGCTAGTTTGATTAAAAATCTGAAGTCCTTTTTATGACGAAATTAACCGATCTCCCATAACTCTTTGATGCGCCACGCCTCAAATAACTGAACACAACAGCGTGTTTTAACATTCGCCCCAAAGGTTAGTGACAGACGTGATATTTCGAGGTATGTGTTTCAACTGAGGAGGTATTTTTCGTCGCTTAAACCTGTGAGGCCTTTTTTTGCGAGCGAAATATCATTCAATAGGTCACTAGCCGGTGGGTAATTTCAATCCCCCCCCCCCCTTTTTTTTTTTTTTTTTTTTTTTTTCTTTTTTTTTTTTTGAGAGGGGGGCAGGGGTGATTTTCACCCATCAGTCTGATCTAGAAATGCATTGGATAAAACGCCCGATGTGTGTGACTGTCGCTTCGAATTCTTTTTCCCATTTTGGGAATGTAGGTATTTTTTTGAAAATCCAGTGTCATGAGTTTTCAAAGGGAAAGCGAAGGGGGTTGCTAAGTGCTTGCAGCCGTAGAACAAAATGTTCAATTTCAAACGTATCTTATTTCAGTGGAAATGTTTTCTGACGTTTCTAACGTTTCTACTTGATTTTAATACAAAATATCGCTTCGTGTTTACCGCTTTCATTTTGGCAGAAGGATTTTCATTTTGGGGGAGAGACTGGAAGTTTGTTGACTTGGAAGAGGTTTTAACGTTGACGAAATTTTATGTTGCTTTGACACATGAAGAGGAATAATTGAGGAGGATATTGATTTCTATCTTTTAATTGAAGTATGTATGTGTTTGTGTATATATACATTTATATGTATAACTGTTAGTATATGCAAATGATAAACATACATATCATGCATATTTATACATACAGGGCTGTATCCTACATATATATATATATATATATATATATATATATATATATATATATATATATATATATATATATATATATATATATATTGTGTGTATATTTGTGCATATATATAATATATATATATATATATATATATATATATGCATACATATATATTCAATAAGGAACAAAGAAAGAATCATGCAAGATAGATGAAAGACACAGTGGATGATAAATTTAGAACGAAAGAAATAAATCTCATCATAAAAAAAAGAAATAAAAAAATAGATGATATTGAATCAACAATGGATGATGAGATGCTTTCGTGAGAAAATTTCAAACAGAATCTAGATATTAGTTAGAGATTGGCATTATTAAGATTAAATGTGATTTATAGAACAGTCAACCCCTCTCTCTCTCTCTCTCTCTCTCTCTCTCTCTCTCTCTCTCTCTCTCTCTCTCTCTCTCTCTCTCTCTCTCATATCAAAATCAACAAAACTACTCAGAAATTTCCCGGTGGTATCATTGACCTTAAACGACTACCATTCATCACATGACCTTTTTGGATGAATATGGAGATGTGATGGTACAAGTCACAAAAACAGTAAGAGAGAGAGAGAGAGAGAGAGAGAGAGAGGAGAGAGAGAGAGAGAGAGAGAGAGAGAGAGAGAGAGAGAGAGATCCATCACAACCGTTCGTAACATTTTCCATCACGCCTGGAAGCACATCAACAATGCCCTGGAGACCATGACCGGCTCCGGTCCTCGGCTCCGGCTCCGGCTCCAGTCCTCATACAATGCCACCCCGGGATCTCTATCCCGAGGACCCCCCCCCCCCCCTCATGCCCTTCATCCCACCCCTGCGGAGGAATAGAATGCTCCCTCCACCGAAGCTCCCATGACCATCCCTCCCTTGCCCTTCAAACCCCCCTCCCCTTCCCCTGCTGAGGAATGGGATGGTTCGGATGCTTCAGGAGGGTCCTCAAAGGGGGAAGCAAGTGGGTTTTCTTTGCCCTTCCACACTTGACCTCTCCTTCAGTCTCTTCCGTATGCTGCGAAGCACACGTATAATATGGCTATACATTTTCTTTTTGTCGTGGGATTTATAACAGCCTGGGTTTCTTTTTATATTTTTTTTTTATGTTTGGTAGAAGTTTTCTGGGTTATTATTTTGTTTCCTTTGCAGTTTTCTCTTGTTCCAAAATATATATATTTTTTTCCCCATGCGGCCTGGTAGAGATATGCTTTATTGTATAATATATTAACAGTTTTTTTTATTTTGTTTTTATGCCAGGGAAAATCCCTGAGGAACTTATAGTATAGAACCTTCTAAAGACATTGTATTATTGTAAAATACATCAAATGTAGAATGTAATATATATATATATATATATATATATATATATATATATATATATATATATATACACATATATATATATATATATATATATATATATATATATATACATATATATATATATATATATATATATATATATATATATATATATACATATACACATACATACATTATATACTTGTGTGTATACATACATATATGTGTATATATATATATCTCTATATATGTGTATATACATATATATGTATATATATATATATATATATATATATATATACATATATATACATATATATATATATATATATATATATATATATATATATATATACATATATATATATATATATATATATATACATATATATATATATATATATATATATATATATATATATATATAATTACATGCATTGTTTTTAAATTGAATGTGGAAACATCTAAAAGGTTCTCTCTCTCTCTCTCTCTCTCTCTCTCTCTCTCTCTCTCTCTCTCTCTCTCTCTCTCTCTCTCTCTCTCTCTCTCTCTCTCTCGTGAACGATGACTGTTAATGTAATGCTACGAAAAATATCCTGTGAGATGTCGTTGTTAAAATAGTTTTCATAATCCTTGTTTATTACTGTTACTATGATATTTGCATGTTCAGATAAATAGGAAAGTTATTTATTAATTTTTTACTTTGTTTACAAAACGACACAACCTCATCCTCACAACGTATTTCCATCATGACCTGCCATTGAGGATTTCGTTACCTTTCATGGGTCAACAGAGGTCAACTTGATTTCTATAAGCCAATAGAAAGATTAATGAAGCTCTTTTTGTATAGCGAACTTAATATTTTCGAAAGGTGTGCAGTTCGAAATTTTCTTACCAAACGTGATAGTTTTATTTTTATTTTGATATCTTTTTTTATCTATTTAGTTGGGTATTGTTATCTTTGGTTCGAAATTACATTTGTAATATCTTATTTATTATGACTTTCTGTAGTGGATAATACTTATTCCGCTTTAGTCCTCATTCTTAGCTGGTCCGGGAAATTAACTAAAGGTTTTATGTATTATCATTATTATTATTATTATTATTATTATTATTATTGTTATCATTATTATTATCATAATTACTTGCTAAGCTACAAGCCCAGTGGGAACAGCACGACCCCAACAGGGAAAATAGCCGAGTAAGGAAAAAATGAAATATATTAAAAACAGTAACAACATTAAAATGAGTATTTCCTACATAAACTATAAAAACTTTAACAAAACAATAGGAAGAGAAATTAGATAGAATATACAGTTTATGTACAGTATGTTTGCCTTTGTTCATCATTCTTGAATGTTGATGCATATTTTTTCAATTAGACTTGGTTATTTTTTGGGGGGTGGGGTTGGGGGGGTTGGGAGGCAGTTGACCAAATTTAAGGCTAGTATTAGTTGGTGGTCTGACGTCATAAATGCGGGAAAATTATTATCCACACTTAACTAACATCGGGAAACTAGAAAAAATAATTCATGGAAATTAATTGAGAGAACCTTAAGATAACAAACATTCCTACAGTGTTCCAAAGGAAAGGAAAATTAAATCCTTTAGTCCATATGGATGGATTAAAGGATATATGTATATATATATATATATATATATATATATTATATATATATATATATATATATATATATATATATATATATATATATATATATATATATATCGTGTACCAGCACTGGAGACCAAGATTTTGTATATTGCGCCAAAGACATTGACTGAAATGAAAAACACAGCCATTGATTAAAGTATTTGGAAAACATTTCTTTAAACTTTTTATTGCTGCTTGTTCATAATCAAGAGTCACAGACTCTGGGAAGATCTCTACTAATCTCGATTAATTTATTTAAAATTGCTAAATAAGATAATTTTGCCTGGAAGGCATTTTGTCCATTAGGTATTATGTATATTAGGCATTTTGTCCATTAGGCATTATGTCTGTTAGGCATTTTGTCCGTGTTGAGGAATTAGGCTTTTTGCCCGTAGGCATTCTGTCCTTAGGCATTATGTCATTAGGCATTCTGTCCTACTACCATATATATATATATATATATATATATATATATATATATATATATATATATATATATATATATATATATATATATATGAGTGTGTGTGTGATACATACTATATATTGTTATTCATCTATACATACACTGAATCGCCCACTATTCTATAATGATATGTTTCTTTAAAAGTAGACATTGAACACACGAACAATAATTTTACTAAGTCTTCCCTAAAATTCTCTCTCTCTCTCTCTCTCTCTCTCTCTCTCTCTCTCTCTCTCTCTCTCTCTCTCTCTCTCTCTCTCTCTCTCTCTTATCAGAACTATCATTCACCTCATTCACCCTGGCTTATCTAACCATAGGCAGGAGCGGGTAGACATACCTGGGTCAACCACCCACGTCGAGAAGGACTGCCAACTGATAAGAGTTTTGTACCTTGACTGATATGGCGATAATGCTTGTCTGTTACGTTTAAGCCTGGAAATGTTTATTTTGCTTTTATTTTTGTATATTTTGGATTATATGTTTTCTGCTTTTAGAAGTTTTTAATTAATAACTGTGTCTACATTTGATAATGATGGAGAACAGACATTTGTTAATGTTAACTTAATAAAATTTAAATATCGCTATATGTTAAAAATGAATGAATATGCATTTAAGTATACACATTATTGTTATAGCTAATGACATCACTAGCACATCTAACACATATGTGTGTTGTTTTTGCGTATGTGTGTTTGCTTGACTGCACTTTTCTATGGTATTTATAATTTTATGTATGTGTATACATACATATATATATATATATATATATATATATATATATATATATATATATAAAGGAAATATTTATTTTAATGTTACTGTTCTTAAAATATTTTTCCTTCTTTCCTTTCCTCACTGGGCTATTTTCCGTATTGGAGCCCCTGGGCTTATAGCATCCTACTTTTCCAAATAGGGTTGTAGCTTAGAAGTAATAATAATAATAATAATATGTATATATATAATGTATATTTATATATAATGTATATGTGTGTATATACATACATACATATATATATATATATATATATATATATATATATATATATATATATATATATATATATGTATATATATATGTATATATATGTATATATATATGTATGTATGTATGTATGTATGCAATAAGACACAAGGAAAATTAGAATATCAAATGAATCCTGACTAGTTTCGTCTCTTTGCATATTCAAGTGTCCTCTTAAAGGTGTCATTTATCCTGTGGTATATTGAATCTGACCATCGCTCGCTGATGCAAGTTACATACACATACATACATACATACATGCATACATACATACATACATACAGTGTGAGAGTTATCATCTTTTTGTACCCAGATGAATTTTCATCGCACAAAGGTCTTAAACGAATTAGGAGATTTATTTCAAGCTAATATATACCAAAACGGATATAATAGGTTTTCCGGATTATAAGCAATTTAGTGAATGACTATAATCTAATTAGATAATTAGATACAGTTTGTTGAGAGACGCCAGTTTGAATCTAATATATCTGCTTCTGATCATATAAAGGAAAGAACATGACTTATCATTGGCAAAATCACCCTTGCGTTTTTTTAATTGGATAATCCATTCTTATAATTACAAAAGAAGCAAGTAAAGCTAATAATGGTTTTGTTTTGATAAATGTTAATCGGGAAAATCAAATTCGACCAAGGGTTTTTTTTTTTTTTTTTTTTTTTTTTTTTTTTTTTTTCAATAAATGTTAATCGGGAAAATTTATAAATGTTAATCGGGAAAATCAAATTTGCCCAAGGTCTTCTTCTTCTTCTTCTTCTTCTTCTTCTTCTTCTTCTTCTTCTTCTTCTTCTTCTTCTTCTTCTTTTTTTTTTTTTTCCCCGAAGTAATCTCCAACCCCAGGGCATGTGTATTTACTCTTATTTAAACTCATTATAACTTTCGTTTTGAATTATTTCTTTGCGCTAATATATTTCATGGTAGTATTATTTCAAATAAAGCCGTGCCAAACCAACTTGATGGTGTATTGTTGTTGTTTTGCAGTTTATTTTCGATATTTTTGGGTCAATGAATATTTTCGCTATAAGTATAATTTTTTATTGGTTAATATTTTTTCATCATCAGTACTTGTTTAGTGTTATTAATTATTTGACCATACACAAATTTCACAGTTCACAACAGTACAATTTTTTGTCTTTTATAAGACTTTTTTTCATGGATTTTACCATTTGAATTGTTAAGAATTTCAGAAACCATCATTGTAATTTTTAAGTTAATCTGTCTCATCATGATTATCATTATTATTATTATTATTATTATTATTATTATTATTATTATTATTATTAATTGTCTTGCATTACCGAAGACAATCCTGCCCTGAAATCTTAATAATTGACAGACTACTACTACTACTACTACTACTACTACTACTACTACTACTACTACTACTACTACTACTACTATCATCCTCTTATCAAAAAGGAAATCTGTAGGAAACATCCTCCACTTCTGAATCTGAAGAAGATTCTTCTATAAATGAGATTATTTTCGCGCTAGACGAAGCTGAACATTTCGAGTCATAAGGCGGAGAAAACGCTAAGACTGGATTACGTGATAAAGATAATGGAAGGAGAAGAAAATAACGTAGGGAAACGGTGGAAGAGATTAGGCCTTAGAAATTTTGCAATGTTTTTTTTTTTATTATTTAAACTGAATAGAAACTGTTTTAATTGTTGTTGTATTTATACATACATACATACATACATACATACATACATACATATATGCGTTAAACTCAGAGGAAGACTTCGTCAAAGGGCCTGAATTATTGATAGAGATTTTTGCTATATATAAGGTACATAATATATATACATATATATATATATATATATATATATATATATATATATATATATATATATATATACATACATACATACATACATATCTATATATATATATATATATATATATATATATATATATATATATATACACATACATACACACACACATATGTATATATACATATATAATATATATAAAAGGTATATAATATATATATATATATATATATGTATGTATGTATGTATATATATATATATATATATATATATATATATATATATGATATTAATAATGCTAAAGATTTAGATGATGATCATAATGATAACAATTACTTTGATGTTTCTTTTACCATTAAATAGAACAGTAAGGAATCTTCAATTATCATACATATTTTTATCTTCATCGGTAACGTCTCTGCCTGGTGTTTGCCAGATGGCCGTTCGAGTCTCGCTCAGACTCGTTATTGCCTTTAGTGTCTGCAACCTCACCATCCTTGTGAGCTGAGGCTGGGGCATTTTGGGGAGACTATAGATCTATCTGGTAAGTCATCAGCAGCCATTGCCTGGTCCTCCCTGGTCCTAGCTAGAGTGGAGAGGAGGGGCCTTGGGCGCTGATCATATAATATATGGTCAGTCTTAAGGGCTGGGTCCTCCTTGGTCCTAGCTTGGGTGAAGAGAGGGCTTTGGCGCTGATCATATAATGTATGGTCAGGCTCTAGGGCATTGTCCTGCTTGCTAGGCGATTGTCCTGCTTGCTAGGCCATTGTCCTGCTTGATAAGCCATTGTATTGCTTGCTAGGGGATTGTCCTGCTTGCTAGGGCATTGTCCTGCTTGCTGGGGGATTGTCCTGCTTGCTAGGACATTGTCCTGCTTGCTAGGACATTGTCCTGCTTGCTAGGGGATTGTCCTGCTTGATAGGCCATTGTATTGCTTGCTAGGGGATTGTCCTGCTTGCTAGGCCATCGTCCGGCTTGCTAGGGGATTGTCCTGCTTGCTAGGACATTGTCCTGCTTGCCAGGGCTTTGTCCAGCTTGATATGGCAATGTCACTGTCCCTTTCCTCTACCATTCATGAGCGGCCTTTAAACCTTTAAAGTAAAAATTATCGCTTGTCTTATATTATTTTGGGTAAGACATAAATGATTTAATTTCAGAATTCTAGTTAATTCCCAACCTCCTATTTCGCTCTATTTGTATTTAACAAAAATAAGCCCCAAAGAAAATATAATCCAACAACGAAATAAAAGTTGATTTTTGCTTTTGTTTTAATTAAGAGGTTTTGAAAATTAAATTTGGATAGGAAATAGAATGAATCGTTAATAATAATGATTTCGTTATATCGTGAGTTCTAATGAACGTTGAATAAAAGTGCTCGGCAATCTGTGCTTTATAAACAAGAAAAATCTTTAAAACTACTTCATCTGAAAATTATTATAGTTCGAGATCAGGTCTGGTAAGAGCCCTTATTAATTATCCCTAAAGTCAACTCGCTGGTAAAAAAAAAAAAAAAAAAAAAAAAAAAAAAACATTTGATTGGTGAAATTAGGAATTGATTTCAAAAGAAATTTTTATGTCTTATCAACGAACTTCTAGAAGTTTTATTCCAGCTGTGACCAAGCTGTGGAATGATCTTCCTAATCTGGTAATTGAATCAGTAGAGAAAGTTCAAACTTGCAGCAAATATTTTCATGTTGAACATGCTGACATATGTCTTTTTATAGTCTACTTGTTAATTATTTATTTTAACGTTGTTAATGTTTTTGAATATCATTTATTTTGATTTTCCATTACTTCTTATATCGTTTATTTATTTCTTTATTTCCTTTCCTCACTGGGGTATTTTTTCCTGTTGGAGCCCTTGGGCTTATAGCATCTTGCTTTTCCAACTAAGGTTGTAGCTTGGCTATTAATAATAATAATAATAATGATAATAATAATAATGATAATAATAATAATAATAATAATAATAATAATAATAATATACCAATGATGCAAAGGATCCTATATACTTATCCTGAATTGACCAATACTCCATAGGAGCATTAGACCATGGGTCATACTAAGTTCATGGGTCAAAATGTTAACTATAAAAGGTCAGGTCATAGGTCAAAATGGTGACTGTAAATGCAAATGAAATTCTTCAATAAAATTTTCAATGGGTCATACTAAGGTCACAGGTCAAAATGGTAACTGTAAAAGGTCAGGTCATAGGTCAAAATGCTGACTGTAAATGCAAACGAAATTCTTCAATAAAAGTTTCAATGGGTCATACTAAGGTCACAGGTCAAAACGATGACTATAAAAGGTCAGGTCATAGGTCAAAATGGTGACTGTAAATGCAAACGAAATTCTTCAATAAAAGTTTCAATGGGTCGTATTAAGGTCATAGGTCAAAATGGTAACTATAAAAGGTCATGTCATAGGTCAAAATGGTGACTGTAAATGCAAACGAAATCCTTCAATAAAAGTTTCAATGGGTCATACTAAGGTCACAGGTCAAAATGGTAACTATAAAAGGTCAGGTCATAGGTCAAAATGGTGACTGTAAAAGGTCAGGTCATAGGTCAAAATGCTGACTGTAAATGGAAACGAAATTCATCAATAAAATTTTCAATTAAGACGATATCGCCTCCAAATTCCAATTTTTATCCCATTAACAGGTTTTTATAAGACTTAATCTGTATTTCATTTACTCGTTCTTTTATTACATCCATCAATTACTGGTAAAAGATCGGCAATGATTAAATATGTATTCCGTTCCAGAGATTTTTTTCCAGGGAAATTCCACGTCCAGATTCTTAAATTCTTGACTGATTTTATTTTCCAGTTGTTCATTAACGAGAGTTTTATATTTCTGTTTTTTATAACTTTGTGATATTTAATAATCAACAAACTTTCTTTAGCGTGGAAATATTATTGTTCAATTTGATATTTAGATTTTTTTTTCCAAAATTCTAGTATTCTTTTTACATATCACATTATTAGTTTCATTTGAAATATACTTAAAATGTTCTGACATTCAATAAGTAATAAACTTTTCTTTAGCATAGAAATATCATTGTTCAGTTTGATATTTTGAATATTTTTTTTCCAAAATACCAGTATTCATTAAAAGATTATTTTCTTTCAAAATATACTTAAAACGTTCTGATATATAATAACTAACAAACTCTCTTAAGCGTGGAAATATTATTGTTCAATTTTATATTTGTAAATTTTTTCCAAAATCCCAGTCTTCATTTAAAGATTTCATTTGAAATATACTTTAAATTTTCTTACATTCAATAAGTAACAATCTTTCTTTAGCATGGAAATATTACTGTGCAATTTGATATTTTGAAGTTTTTTTTTTCCAAAATCCCAGTATTCATTAGAATATTAGTTTCATTTGAAATAAACTTGAAATGTTCTGATATTCAATAAGTAATAAACTTTTTTTTAGCATAGAAATATCATTGTTCAATTTGATATCTGCATTTTTTTTCCAAAATCCCAGTATTCATTACAATATTTCAGTTGAAATATAATCAAACTTTATGACATTTAATAACCAACAGACTTTCTTTAGCGTGGAAATATTATTGTTCAGTTTGATATTCCTAATATTTAATAACTAACAAACTTTCTTTAACTTGGAAATATTATTGATCAATTTGACATTTTGAAATTGTTTCCAAAACTCCAGTATTCATTAAGAGATTAGTTTCATTTGAAATATACTTAAAACATTTGACATTTAGTAACTAACAAACTTTCTTTAGTTTAGAAATATTATTGTTCAATTTGATTTTCCCCAAAATCCCAGTATTCGTTAAAAGATTTTATTTGAAATATACTTAAAACATTGACATTTAATGACTAACAAACTTTCTTTTAATGTGGTAATAATATTGATCAATTTTATATTTTGAATTATATTTTTTTCTTTCAAAATCCCAGTATTCATTAAAAGATTATTTTCTTTCGAAATACACTTAAAACGATCTGACATTTAATAACTTACAAATTTTCTTTAGTGTGGAAATATTATTGTTCAGTTTGATATTTTGAACATTTTCCAAAATTCCAGTATTCATTAAAATATTTAATTTGAAATATACTTAAAACGTCCTGACATTTAATAACTAACAAAATTTCTTTAGCGTGAAAATATTATTGTTCAATTTGATATTTTGACATTTATTCCAAAATCCCAGTATTCATTAGAATATTAGTTTCATTTGAAATAAACTTAAAATGTTCTCACATTCAATAAGTAACAAACTTTCTTTAGTGTGGAAATATTATTGTTCAAACTGATATTTGGAATTTTGTTTTCCAAAATACCAGTATTCATTAAAATTTTAGTTTCATTTGAAATAAACTTAAAATGTTCTCACATTCAATAAGTAACAAACTTTCTTTAGTGTGGAAATATTATTGTTCAAACTGATATTTGGAATTTTGTTTTCCAAAATACCAGTATTCATTAAAATATTAGTTTCATTTGAAATATACTTAAAACTTCCTGACATTTAATAACCAACAAACTTTCTTTAGCGTAGAAATATTATTGTTCAGTTTGATATTTTGAATATTTTCCAAAGTCCCAGTATTCATTAAAAAATTACATTTGAAATATACTTAAAACGATCTGACATTTAATAACTAATAAATTTTTATCAGCGTAGAAATATTATTGTTCAATTTGATATTTTGATTTTATTTTCCAAAATCCCAGTATTCATTAAAAGATTAGTTTCATTCTAAATATACTTAAAATAAACAACAAACTTTCTTTAGCGTGGAAATATTATTTGTCAATTTCATATTTAGAATTTTTTTTCCAAAATCCCAGTATTCATTAAAAGCTTAGCTTCATTCGTAATAAACCTAATTGCGAAAGAGCTATATGAATTTGGGGATATAAAAAGGTTGCAATGAATACCCAATAAATCAGGATATAATGTTTCCCAATCGTAAAGGATCTGAAATGAAGGGCATCCTATCACAAAGAGGAGTAATCCTCTTAAAGGATGTATATCAATGTCCTTCACTTTAAAAGAAGCTGAAAGAACTTATGACTTCAATGTAAGGATTATCTCTAGATGAGTTTCGACTTTCGGTACCCTTGCCACAGGAACAGTTTATAAATACTTCTCCATCACGAGGCTCAATACTACACAGTACTCTAGAAGTTTTATTCAGCTGTTACTAAGTTGTGGAATGATCTTCCTAATCGGGTGGTTGAATCAGTAGAACTTCAAAAGTTCAAAGTTGGAGCAAATGCTTTTTTGTTGACCAGGCGGACAAGAGTCTTTTTATAGTTTATTTATGACATATTTGTTTTTGATGTAGTTAATAGTTTATATATGACATGTCTGTTTTGACGTTGTTACTTATTTTAGAATGATTTATTGTTAATTTGTTCTCTTCATTTATTTATTTCCTTATTTCCTTTCCTCACTGGGCTATTTTTCCCTGTTGGAGCCCCTGGGCTTATAGCATCTTGCTTTTCTAACTAGGGTTGTAGCTTGGATAGTAATAATAATAATAATAATACGTCTATTGTATTCTAAAAGTAAATTCCTTGGAGCTAAAATGATTGAAAGGGATAGATTTAAGAGGTATAATCGTGAAACTATTTCTAGACATGTTATGGACCCGTGGTTAAATGCTATTTTTGCCTGTTGGAGTCCTTGGGCTTATAGCATCTTCCTTTTCTAACTATACTCAATTTTTTTTTTAAATGAGGCGCATTTGCACGGACTAGCAGCGGTGCCCTTTTAGCTTGGAAAAGTTTCCTACTATCTGATTTGTTAGAATTATCTTGTCCAACCAATCAGCGATCAGTAAACTTCCGAGCTAAAAGGACACCCTTGCGAGTCGGTGCAAATCTGCCTCGCTAAAAAGAATTGACTATAGTGTTGTAGCTTGGCTAGTAATGATAGTAATAATAAAGCACGCATATTTTTAATTTGGTGGCTTAATTACTTAACCCCAAAAATTACCTTTTGGGTTGATTTTGTGTTTGTATTTCTTATAATATATCGCTTTTAGGTGTTAGCTGATCCATATGATGATTTTAGGAAATTTTGTATCATGAAAAAATTAGGAAATTTTGTATCATGAAAAAAATAGGAAATTTTGTATTATGAAAAAATTAATTTTCATGGCTTTATTTATCAAGATTGCATTTGTGGTAAATGTGGTTGTTGTCAGAATTGAAAGGTGTTGACAAATGACCCTACATTATTATTATTATTATTATTATTATTATTATTATTATTATTATTATTATTATTATTATTATTATTATTATTATTTTATTATTATTATTACTATAATTATTATTATTATTATTATTATTATTATTATTATTATTACTTGCTAAGCTACAACCCTAGTTGGAAAAGCAGCATGCTATAAGCCCAGGGGCTCCAACTGGGAAAATACCCCAGTGTGGAAAGGAAACAATGACAAATAAAATATTTATAGAACAGTAACATAAAAAAAAAAAACTTTAACAAAACAAGAAGAGAAAAAGAAATACGATAGTGTAGTATCACAATGTGGTAGTAAATAGTTGAACAATAAATATGTAATTTTCTGTTCTATTTGGTGGCTTAAATTTTCTTAATAATTTGACAAGTCTTTAACTTCGATTTTGAGGCTTGAAACTTTTTAATGACCTGATAAGTTTTAAATTCTATTTTACGGCTTGAAATTTTTTTCATAATTTGACAAGTTTTAACTTCGATTTCATGGCTTTAATTTTTTTTTTTTTTTTTTTTTTTTTTTTTTTTTTTACAAGTTTTAAATCCTATTTTATGCCTTGAAATTTTTTGATAATCGACGTTGTGGCCTGAGTTTTTTTTGATACTTAGGCAAGTTTTTAACTTCTATTTTGTGGCTTGAAATTTTTTTAATACGTAGGCACGTTTTTAAATTATGTTTGGTTGCTTAGATTTTTTTAAATAATTTAGCAAGTATTCAACTTCTATTTTGTGGTTTGGAATTTTTTTTTAATAATTTGGCAAGTTTCCAACTTCATTTTGTGGCCTGGATTTTTTTTTCTTTTTTGTTTTTAATAATTTGTCAAGTTTTTAACTTCATATTGTGGCTTAGAATTTTTTAAAAATGATTTGGCAAGTTTTTAACTTTTGTTTTTTGGCTTTAATTGTTTTTAATTGTTTTGACAGTTTTTTTTTTTTTTTTTTTACCGTGAAAGATTAATATTCAAATAAATCTAAAGGTTGAATTTCTACAATAACTAATTTGTAAGGTTAATATGAAAAATTGGTAATTTTAAGTCTGTGAAATGTTTATTCTGAAGAATTGATAAATCTCTAATCCATCGGTAAATCATTTCAATAAATCGAGAAAATCTTATTGGAATATTCCAGTGAGAATTATTGGAATATTCCAGTGAGAAACTATCAATATTGGAACATTAGTTTCTACGTATTTAAGTGTTTAATAATTTTAAATATATAACTACCACTGTTACAGAAGTGAATTTGTTAAGTAAACGTATCGACTCCTTTAAAGGTATAAAGGTCGCTCATGAATGGCAGAGGCAAGAGACAGTGACATTGCCCTAGCAATCGGGACAATACCCTAGAGATTGACCATATATGATCAGCGCCCAAGCCTCCTCTCCACCCAAGCTAGGACCAGGGAGGGCCAGGCAGTTGCTGCTGATGACTCAGCAGATAGACCTGTAGGGTCCCCCAAACCCCCCGAACTTAGCTCACAAGGGTGGTAAGGTTGCAGACACTAATGGCTCTAACGAGTCTGAGCGGGACTCGAACTCCAGTCTGGTAAACACGAGACAGAGACGTTACCAATCAGGCCACAACAACCTTTCAGTAAAGTTTTTTTTTTTTTTTTTTTCAGCTTGGGTGTAGTTACTTTAGTGGAAATATGGAACTTCTAAGTTGTAATAGTCAAGGAAGACAAATAAACTATACATACTTTTATTAATTTTCGCAAATATATTTTATCAACATGGATTGAAAGGACTCTAAACTTAATATTTCCGCAGCTTACAAGGTAAACGATTTGGAGGATTAAGTTTTTATATAATTATTATTATTATTATTATTATTATTATTATTATTATTATTTTTGTTGTTGTTGTTGTTATTATTATTATTGTTGGTTTTATTATACTTGCTTCTGTCATTAGCGCCTATGAAATCTATTTTTAAACTTTTAATAACTTTAAATCAATGAGGAGTTTAGTAGTTTATTTTATATTAAATTATTATTATTATTATTATTATTATTATTATTATTATTATTATTATTATTATTTATTGTTTATTACATATCACATTAAATTAATCACAATATTACAACATATAATTTGGGTAAATAGATAAATAGATCCTAAGGACCATTTTGCATTGGAACACTAAAGCTCTTGACCTTTAGTGCCACATACTAGAAAAAAAATAGCATGTGAATCGTCAACGCATCTTGTCCAACATAGTTTGTCATCATGTTTCGTACATTTTATCCTGTTACACCAGAAAAAAAAGAAGGAATATATCGCAATAGGCAGGACAGGACATTCAATCCTGTTAGTAAAAAAATTTCATTGCTGTAAAATAGTTTGATGTCGTATTTTGTTCCTTTTAACGCTGACTTTTGGTTTTCAATTTTTTTTTTCCCATCATTTTGTTTTGGTAATGGAGGTTGTATAATAGAGCAAAATAACGACGATGATAATAATTTTAATATTAATAATGATGATAATGACATGAAGACGATATTAGTTTTAATAATGATAGTAACGACACGAAGACGATATTGATTTTAATAACTTTTATAATGATTATAATGACGACGATGATAATAATTTTGATAATTGTAATGATTTCAGTGGTTTTAATATTTTCATTGCTGTAAAATAGTTCGATGTCGTATTTTGTTCCTTTTAACGCTGACTTTTGGTTTTCATTTTTTATTTTTTTTTTTTTTTTTTTTATTTTTTGTTGTTGATATTTTCGTCTTTTTGGTTTGGTAATGAAGGACAACGATGATAAAAATTTTAATATTAATAATGATGTATAAATTTGTATTGCTATAAAATAGTTCAATTTCGTATTTTGTTCCTTTTTACGCTGACTTTTGGTTTTCAATTTTATTTTTTTATGATATTTTAATCTTTTTGGTTTGGTAATGGAGGACAACGATGATGAAAATTTTAATATTAATAATGATGTATAAATTTGTATTGCTATAAAATAGTTCAATTTCGTATTTTGTTCCTTTTGACGCTGATTTTTGGTTTCAATTTTATTTTTTTTTATGATATTTTCATCTTTTTGGTTTGGTAATGGAAGACAACGATGATAAAAATTTTAATATTAATAATGATGTATAAATTTGTATTGCTATAAAATAGTTCAATTTCGTATTTTGTTCCTTTTGACGCTGATTTTTGGTTTTCAATTTTATATTTTTATATTTTCATCTTTTTGTTTTGGTAATGGAGGTTGTATAATAGAGCAAAATAACGACGATGATAATAATTTTAATGTTAATAATGATAATAACGACATGAAGACGATATCAGTTTTTATAATGATAGAAACGACACGAAGACGATAATAATTTTGATAACTTTTATAATGATGATAATGACGACGATGATAATAATTTTGATAATTTTAATGGTTTTAATAATGATGATAACGACACGAAGACGATATTAATTTTAATAACTTTTATAATGATGATAATGATGACGATGATAATAATTTTGATAATTGTAATGATTTTAGTGGTTTTAATAATGACGATAACGACACGAAGACGATATTAATTTTAATAACTTTTATAATGATGATAATGACGATGATAATAATTTTGATAATTGTAATGATTTTAGTGGTTTTAATAATGATGATAACGACATGAAGAGGATATTAATTTTGATAACTTTTATAATGATGATAATAATTTTGATAATTTTAATGGTTTTAATAATGATGATAACGACACGAGGAGGATATTAATTTTGTTTTGCTAACTTTTATAATGATGATAATGATGACGATGATAATAATTTTGATAATTTTAATGGTTTTGATAATGATGATAACGACACGAAGACGATATTAATTTTAATAACTTTTATAATAATAATAATAATGACGACGATGATGATAATTTTAATGATTTTAATGGTTTTGATAATGATGATAACGACACGAAGACGATATTAATTTTAATAGATTTTATAATGATAATAACGATGACGATGATAATTTTGATAATTTTTATGATTTTTATAATGATGATAACGACACGATGACGATATTAATTTTAATAACTTTTATAAAGATAATAACAACAACGATGATGATGATAATAATTTAATAATTTTAATGATTTTAGTAAAGACGATAACGACACGATGACAATATTAATGTTAACAACTTTTATAATGGTAATATCGACAACGATGACCATGATAATAATTGTATTCATTTCAATGATTATTAATAATGATGATAACGATACGACGACGATAATAATTTTAATAATTTTACTAACCTTAATAATCATGATGATGAAGACGATAATAATTTTAATAATGATAATAACGACACGACGACGATAATAATTATCATAATTTTAATAACTTTAATAAGGATAATAACGACAACGATAATAATTTTAATGATTTTAATCATTTTAATTATTTCAATAACGACACGATGACAATAATAATTTTAATAGTTTTAATAATGATAATAATGACGACAGCGATAACAATGATAGTAGCCTAATAATGATTTTAATAATTTGTTTATTTTTTTCAATTATTTTTTTTTTTATCATAAACCTACATACCTTAATGATATGAAATTGATAAATGATGAGTCATAACGTTGCTATTTAGTTACCTTCAGCAACTTTGTTGCGAAGGTTGTTTTGATAGGCGTGTATTTTTTGTATGTCTGGTTTGTCTGTGTGGTTGTGATTCTTATAACTCAAAAACTATTCGACCGAATCTCATGAAATTTTGGTTTATGATACTTTTTTTTTTTTTTTTTTTTTTTTTTTTTTGTCTTGGGTGGGTTTTGATTCTCATAACTCAAAAACTATATGACCGAATCTCATAAA
>NC_090736.1:158186545-158194045 GCF_036898095.1 Palaemon carinicauda
CTCTATTTGTATTTAACAAAAATAAGCCCCAAAGAAAATATAATCCAACAACGAAATAAAAGTTGATTTTTGCTTTTGTTCTAATTAAGAGGTTTTGAAAATAAAATTTTGGATAGGAAATAGAATGAATCGTTAATAATAATGATTCCGTTATATCATATGAGTTCTAATGAACGTTGAATAAAAGTGCTCGGCAATTTGTGCTTTATAAACAAAAAACTTTAAAACTACTTCATCTGAGAATTATTATAGTTCGAGATCAGGTCTGGTGAGAGCCCTTATTAATTATCCAAAAAGTCAACTCGCTCGCTGGGTTAAAAAAAAAAAAAAAAAAAAAAAAATTGCATTCACATTTATTTGATAGAATTAGAAATTGATTTCAAAAGAAATTTTTATGTCTTATCAACGAACTTCTAGAAGTTTTATTCCAGCTGCGACCAAGCTGTGGAATGATCTTCCTAATCTGGTAATTGAATCAGTAGAGAAAGTTCAAACTTGCAGCAAATATTTTCATGTTGAACAGGCTGACATATGTCTTTTTATAGTCTACTTGTTAATTATTTATTTTAACGTTGTTAATGTTTTTTAAAATCATTTATTTTGATTTTTCATTACTTTTATGGTTTATTTATTTCCTTATTTCCTTTCCTCACTGTGCTATTTTTCCCTGTTGGAGCCCTTGGGCTTATAGCATCTTGCTTTTCCAACTAAGGTTGTAGCTTGGCTAATAATAATAATAATAATAATAATAATAATAATAATAATAAAAGTAAAAATAAAGAAATTGATAATAATAATAATAATAATAATAATAATAATAATAATAATAATAATAATAATAATAATAATAATAATAATAATAATAATGATAATATACCAATGATGCAAAGGTTCCTATAAACTCATCCTGAATTGTCCAATACGCCATTGGAGCATTGGACCATGGGTCATACTAAGGTCATGGGTCAAAATGATAACTTTAAAAGGTCAGGTCATAGGTCAAAATGGTGACTGTAAATGCAAACGAAATTCTTCAATAAAAGTTTCAATGGGTCGTAATAAGGTCATAGGTCAAAACGATGACTGTAAAAGGTCAGGTCATAGGTCAAAATGGTGACTATAAAAGGTCAGGTCATAGGTCAAAATGGTGACTGTAAATGCAAAAGAAAATTGTCAATAAAAGTTTCAATGGGTCATACTAAGGTCATGGGTCAAAATGGTAACTATAAAAGGTCAGGTCATAGGTCAAAATGGTGACTGTAAAAGGTCAGGTCATAGGTCAAAATGGTGACTGTAAAAGGACAGGTCATAGGTCAAGATGGTGATTATAAATGCAAACGAAATTCATCAATGAAATTTTCAATTAAAATGATATCACATCCAAAATATCTTTCATTTTTTATCCCATTAACAGGTTTTTATAAGACTTAATCTGTATTTCATTTACTCGTTCTTTCATTACATCCATCAATTACTGGTAAAAGATCGGCAATGATTAAATATATATTCCGTTCCAGGGATTTTTTCCAGGGAAATTCCACGTCCAGATTCTTAAATTCTTGACTGATTTTATTTTCCAGTTGTTCATTAACGAGAGTTTTATATTTTTTATTTTTATGACTTTGTGATATTTAATAACCAACAAACTATCTTTAGCTTGGAAACATTATTATTCAGTTTGATATTTTGACATTTATTCCAAAATCCCAGTATTTATTAGAATATTAGTTTCATTTGGAATGTACGTAAAATGTTCTGACATTCAATTAGTAACAAACTTTCTTTAGTGTGGAAATATTATTGTTCAATCTGATATTTGGATTTTTTTTTTTTTTTTCAAAATCCCAGTATTCATTAAAAGATTATTTTCTTTCGAAATATACTTAAAACTTTCTGACATTTAATAACTAAAAAATTTTCATTAGCATGGAAATATTATTGTCCAATTTGATATTTGGAATTTTTTTCCAAAATCCCAATATACATTTAAAGATTAGTTTCATTCGAAATATACTCAAAACATTCTAACATTTAATAAACAACAAAGTTTTTTTTTAGCGTGGAGATGTTGTTATTCAATTTGATATATGAAATTTTTATCTAAAATCCCAGTATTCATTAAAAGATTTCATTTGAAAAATACTTAAAACATTGACATTTAATAACTAACAAACTTTCTTCAGCGTGGAAATATTATTGTTCAATCTGATATTTGGATTTTTTTTTTTTTCAAAATCCCAGTATTCATTGAAAGATCAGTTTCATTTGAAATATACTTAAAACTTTCTGACATTTAATAACTAAAAAATTTTCATTAGCGTGGATATATTATTGTTCAATTTCATATTTTGAATTTTTTTTTTCCAAAATCCCAGTACTCATTCAAAGATTAGTTTGATTCGAAATATACTTGAAAAAAAAAAAAAAAACTTTCTTCCGCGTGGAAATATTATTGTTCAATTTCATATTTTGAAAATTTTTCTTTTCCAAAATCCCAGTATTCATTAAAAGATTAGCTTCATTCGTAATAAACCTAATTGCGAAAGAGCTATATGAATTCGGGGATATAAAAAGGTTGCAATGAATACCCAATAAATCAGGATATAATGTTTCCCATCGTAAAGGATCTCAAAATGAAGGGCATCCTATCACAAAGAGGAGTAATCCCCTTGAAGGATATATATTCATGTCCTTCACTTTAAAAGAAGCTGAGAGAACTTATGACTTCAATGTAAGGATTATCTCTAGATGAGTTTTGACATTTGGTACACTTGCCACAGGAATAGTTTATAAATACATCTATTGTATTGTAAAACTAAATTCCTTGGAACTTAAATGATTGAAAGAGCTAAATTTTAGAGGTATAATCGTGAAACTATTTCCAGACATGGTATGGAAATGTGGTTAAATTTTATTTTTTCCTGTTGGAGTCCTTGGGCTTATAGCATCTTCCTTTTCTAACTAGTGTTGTTATCTCTAGATGAGTTTCGACTTTTGGTACACTTGCCACAGGAATAGTTTATAAATACACCTATTGTATTGTAAATCTAAATTCCTTGGAGCTAAAATGATTGAAAGGGATAGATTTAAGAGGTATAATCGAGAAACTATTTCCAGACATGGTATGGACATGTGCTTAAATGCTATTTTTTCCTGTTGGAGGCCTTGGGCTTATAGCATCTTCCTTTTCTAACTAGTATTGTTATCTCTAGATGAGTTTCAACTTTTGGTACATTTGCCACAGGAATAGTTTATAATTACATATATTGTATTGTAAAACTAAATTCCTTGGAGCTAAAATGATTGAAAGGGATAGATTTAAGAGGTATAATCATGAAAGTTCATGAATACATCTATTGTATTGTAAAACTAAATTCCTTGGAGCTAAAATGATTGAAAGGGATAAATTTAAGAGGTATAATCGTGAAACTATTTTGAGCCATGGTATGGACATTTGGTTAAATGCTATTTTTGCCTGTTGGAGTCCTTGGGCTTATAGCATCTTCCTTTTCTAACTAGTGTTGTTAACTCTAGATGAGTTTCGAGTTTTGGTACACTTGCCACAGGAATACTTTATAAATACATCTGTTGTATTGTAAAACTAAATTCCTTGGAGCTAAAATGATTGAAAGACCTAAATTTAAGAGATATAATCAAGAAACTATTTCCAGCCATGGTATTGACATGTGGTTAAATGCTATTTTTTCCTGTTGGAGCCCTTGGGCTTATAGCATCTTTCTTTTCTAACTATACTCAATTTTTTTTAATGAGGCGAATTTGCACTGACTAGCAGCGGTCCCTTTTAGCTTGGAAAAGTTTCCTACTATCTGATTTGTTAGAATTATCTTGTCCAACCAATCAGCGATCAGTAAACTTCTGAGCTAAAAGGACACCCTTGCGAGTCGGTGCAAATCTGCCTCACTAAAAAGAATTGACTATAGTGTTGTAGCTTATTATAAGTATATACTGTATATACATATATATAATTATTTTATTTTCATTTATTTATTTTTTTCCTTATCAATTGAATTTTGATAATCCTATAATTCTTTATATCCCGATTTTTTTTTCGGGCCAGCCCTGTGAGAGTCAAGCTTGACTCATTGGGCTGGGAAAACTCCTTTTAATAATGATAATAGTAGCTTAGCTAGTAATGATAGTAATAATAAAGCACGCATATTTTTAATTTGGTGGCTTAATTACTTAACCCCAAAAATTACCCTTTGGGTTGATTTTGTGTTTGGAATAGCGCTGTGCCATAATGCAAAAAATTTTGACTTTTCAGTATTTCTTATAATATATCGATTTTAGGTGTTGGCTGATCCGAATGATAATTTTAGGAAATTTTGTATTATGAAAAAATTAATTTTCATGGCTTTATTTATCAAGCATGCATTTGTGGTATGTGCAGTGGATTTCTGAATTGAAAGGTGTTAGCAAATGACCCTACATTTAATTTATTATTATTATTATTATTATTATTATTATTATTATTATTATTATTATTATTATTATTATTATTATTATTATTATTATTATTCTTATCATTATCGTTATTATTATTATTATTTTTTTTTTTATTATTTATTATTTATAATTGTTGATTATTAACTATTAGTTATTATTATTATTATTATTATTATTATTATGATTATTATTATAAATATTTATTATTTATTATTTATTATTATTTATTATTTATTATTACTACTTGCTAAGCTACAACCCTAGTGTGAAAAGCAGAATGCTATAAGCCCAGAGGCTCCAACAGGGAAAATAGCCCAGTGTGGAAAGGAAACAATGACAAATAAAATATTTTAAGAACAGTATCATCTAAAGAAAACTACAAAAAAAAATTAACAAAACAAGAAGCGAAAAAAGATACAATAGTGTAGTAATACAATGTGGTAGTAAATTGGTAAACATTAAATATGCAATTTTCTGTTCTATTTGGTAGCTTAAAGTTTGTTCATGATTTGACAAGTTTTTAACTTCGATTTTGAGGCTTGAAACTTTTTAATAATTTGATGTTTTAAATTCTATTTCATGGCTTAGAATTTTTTTGAAAATTAGATAAGCTTCAAATTCCATTTTATGGCTTGAAATATTTTTGATAATTTGACAAGTTTTAACTTCTATTTCATGCCTTGAAATTTTTTAATAATCTATTTTGTACCGTGTGTTTTTTCTTAATACTTAGGCAAGTTTTTAATTTCTATTTTGTGACTGAATTTTTTAAATAATTTGGCAAGTTTTCAACTTCCCCTGGTGCCTTGACTTTTTTTTTTTATTTTTTTTTATTTATTTATTTATTTATTTTATTTATTTTTTTTTTTGCAAGCTTTTAACTTCATGTTGTGGCTTGGAACTTTTTTAGTAATTTGTCAAGTTTTTAACTTTTACTTTGTGGCTTTAATTGTTTTTAATTGTTTTGATAGGTTTTTATTTTACCGTGAAAGGTTAATATTCAAATAAATCTAAAGGTTTAATTACTATAATAACTTAATTTGTAAGGTTAATATGAAAAATTGGTAGTTTGAAGTCTGTGAAATGCTTATTCTGAAGATTTGATAAATCTGTAAATCCATCGGTAAATCTTATCAATAAATCGAGAAAATCTTATTGGAATATTCCAGTGAGAATTATTGGAATATTCCAGTGAGAAACGGTCAATATTGGAACAATAGTTTCTACTTATTTAAGTGTTTGATAATTTCAAATATATAACTACCACTGTTACAGAAGTGAATTTGTTAAGTAAACGTATCGACTCCTCTAAAGGTTTAAAGGTCGCTCATGAATGGCAGAGGCAAGGGACATTGACATTGCCCTAGCAATCAGGACAATGCCCTAGAGACTGACCATATATTATATGATCAGTGTCCAAGCCTCCTCTCCACCCAAGCTAGGACCAGGGAGGGCCAGGCAGTGGCTGCTGATGACTCAGCAGATAGACTTATAGGCTCCTCCAAACCCTCCAAACTTAGCTCACAAGGATGGTAAGGTTGCAGACACTAATGGCTCTAACGAGTCTGAGTGAGTCTCGAACTCCAGTCTGGTAAACACAAGACAGAGACGTTACCAATCAGGCCACACCAACCTTTCAGTAAACTTTTTTTTTTTGAAGTTCTGGTTGGGTGTAGTTGCTGTTGTGGAAATGTGGAACTTCTAAAATTGTAATAGTTAAGGAAGGTAAATAAACTATACATATTTTATTACTTTTCGCAAATATATTTTATCAACATGGATTGAAAGGACTCTAAACTTAATATTTCCGCATCTTACTAGGTAAACCATTTGTAAGATAATTTTTTTTTATTATTATTGTTGTTATTGTTGGTGTTATTATTATTATTGTTAGTTATTGTTATTATTATTAATAATATTATTGATTTTGTTGTTTTTGTTGTTGTTGTTTTTGTTTGTATTATTATTACTAGTAGTGTTATCATTATATTATTATTATTATTATTATTATTATTATTATTATTACATATCATTATTATTATTATTATTATTATTATTATTATTATTATTATCATCATCATCATTATTTATTACATATTTTCATCACATTAAATTAATAGCTATTAGAATATATAATTTTGGTAAATAGATAAATAAACCATAAAGACCATTTTGCATTGGATTATTATTATTATTATTATTATTATTATTATTATTATTATTATTATTATTATTACATATTTTCATCACATTAAATTAATAACAATTAGAATATATAATTTTGGTAAATAGATAAATAGACCATAAAGACCATTTTGCATTGGAACACTAAAGCTTGTGACCTCTAGTGCCACATACTAGAAAAAAAAATACCGTGTGAATCGTCAACGCATCTTGTCCAACATAGTTTGCCATCATGTTTCGTACATTTTATCCTGTTACACCAGAAAAAAAAGAAGGAATATATCGCAATAGGCAGGACAGGACATTCAATCCTGTTGTTAGTAAAAAAAAAAATTTCATTGCTGTATATTTGTTCCTTTTAACTAGGACATCTGGTTTTTCAATTTTCGTTTTCGATGATATTTTCATCTTTTTTAGGTTATGTAGGCTGTTAAATCATCATCATCATCATCATCATCTCCTCCTACGCTTATTAACGCATAGGGCCTCGGTTAGATTTAGCTAGCCGTCTCTTAACATTTTTTCATTGCTGTAAAATAGTTCGATGTCGTATTTTGTTCCTTTTGACGCTGACTTTTGGTTTTCAATTTTTTTTTTTTTTTTTTTTATGGTATTTTCATCTTTTTGGTTTGGTAATGGAGGACAACGATGATAATAATTTTAATATTAATAATGATGTATAAATTTGTATTGCTATAAAATAGTTCAATTTCGTATTTTGTTCCTTTTAACGCTGACTTTTGGTTTTCAATTTTATTTTTTTTTTTTTATGATATTTTCATCTTTTTGTTTTGGTAATGGAGGTTGTATAATAGAGCGACAGGACAACGATGATAATAATTTTAATGT
>NC_090736.1:158199045-158203685 GCF_036898095.1 Palaemon carinicauda
TTGTGTCCTTTCCTCACTGGGCTATTTATCCTTTAGGAGCCCCTGGGCTTATAGCATCCTGCTTTTTCATCTAGGGTTGTAGCTTAGCATTTAATGATAATAATAATGATAATAATAAAAAGCGAATGCATTTTAAACTTGATTATAAAAAAGGGCTTTGTTACATAGAACGCAGTATTACTTTTTAAGATTTAATTGCAATAATGATTTATCAAGTGATTCATCGAAGATAATGTAATTAAATCTCGACCGAGCAATTAGAGATATTAATGCGTAAACAAAGCACTCGCATTAATGAAATTGATTTACTGCAGTAATGACTTTATTTTCCCGGCATTGGTATAATTCCGTCACTCTTAAATTACTTTTTTTTTTTTTATTATATATTGGATGTTCCTCATTCTATGACTTAAATAATCACCCTTTTTCTTTAATGGTTTGCTTTCATTACTTATTACTTATAATTACTTATTACTCATTACTTATAATTACGGCATTCATTAACGGAGACAATTTCTTATTACTTATTACTTATTATTACTTATTATTACTTATAATTACGGCATTCATTAACGGGGACAATTTCTTATTACTTATTACTTATAATTACTCATTACTTGTAATTACGGCATTTATTAACGGGGACAATTTCTTATTACTTATTACTTATAATTACTCATTACTCATTACTTGTAATTACGGCATTTATTAACGGGGACAATTTCTTATTACTTATTACTTATAATTACTCATTACTCATTACTTGTAATTACGGCATTCATTAACGGGGACAATTTCTTATTACTTATAATTACTTATTACTCATTACTTGTAATTACGGCATTCATTAACGGGGACTTTCTTATTACTTATTACTTATAATTACTTATTACTCATTACTTGTAATTACGGCATTCATTAACGGGGACTTTCTTATTACTTATTACTTATTATTACTTATTACTTATTATTACTCATTACTCATTACTTATAATTACGGCATTCATTAACGGGGACTTTCTTATTACTTATTACTTATTATTACTCATTACTCATTACTTATAATTACGGCATTCATTAACGGGGACTTTCTTATTACTTATTACTTATAATTACTTATTACTCATTACTTGTAATTACGGCATTCATTAACGGGGACAATTTCTTATTACTTATAATTACTTATTATTCATTACTTATAGTTACGGCATTCATTAACGGGGACTTTCTTATTACTTATTGCTTATAAGTACTTATTATTCATTACTTATAATTACGGCATTCATCAACGGGGACAATTTCTTATTACTTATAATTACTTATTACTCATTATTTATAATTACGGCATTCATTAACGGGGACAATTTCTTATTACTTATAATTACTTATTACTCATTACTTGTAATTACAGCATTCATTAACGGGGACTTTCTTATTACTTATTACTTATTATTACTTATTACTTATTATTACTCATTACTCATTACTTATAATTACGGCATTCATTAACGGGGACTTTCTTATTACTTATTACTTATAATTACTTATTACTCATTACTTGTAATTACGGCATTCATTAACGGGGACAATTTCTTATTACTTATAATTACTTATTACTCATTACTTGTAATTACGGCATTCATTAACGGGGACTTTCTTATTACTTATTACTTATTATTACTTATTACTTATTATTACTCATTACTCATTACTTATAATTACGGCATTCATTAACGGGGACTTTCTTATTACTTATTACTTATAATTACTTATTACTCATTACTTGTAATTACGGCATTCATTAACGGGGACAATTTCTTATTACTTATTACTTTTAATTACTTTTACTTATAATTACGGCATTCATTAACGGGGACAATTTCTTATTACTTATAATTACTTATTATTCATTACTTATAGTTACGGCATTCATTAACGGGGACAATTTCTTATTACTTATTACTTATAATTACTTATTACTTATAATTACGGCATTCATTAACGGGGACAATTTCTTATTACTTATTACTTATAATTACTTATTACTTATAATTACGGCATTCATTAACGGGGACAATTTCTTATTACTTATTAATTTTAATTACTTATAAATTATAATTACTTATTACTCATTACTTCTAATTACGGCATTCATTAACGGGGGACAATTTCTTATTACTTCTAATTACTTATTACTTCTAATTACGGCATTCATTAACGGGGGACAATTTCTTATTACTTCTAATTACTTATTACTTCTAATTACGGCATTCATTAACGGGGGACAATTTCTTATTACTTCTAATTACTTATTACTTATAATTGCGGCATTCATTAATAGTGACAAGTTGACCGATGCTGTGATATTTTTTAATTGAATTGGTGTTGAAATATAGATTCAAAATGAGTTTATTGAATTGCAATTGATAAAATAAACTGAAAATTTGGATCATTTTATAAGATGTAGAATGTCTCCTAATGTTTCGTCATCTCCTCGATGTATATTGTATACTAGTGTATGCGACCCGTCAATAATCATAGGGTGATATTTTGGATTTGAATTGGTTTTGGAATATAGATTTAAAATGAGTTTTTTGAGTTGCAATTGATGAAATAAACTCAAAATTTAAAGGATTTTATAAGATTTATGTAAAATGTTTCATGATATTTCTCCATCCGGTCAGTATGTGTTGTATACTAGTGTATGCGACCTGTCAAAAATGATGGAGAAAGTTTCATAATATTTCATCTCCTCAAAATATATTGTATACCGGTACTAGTGTACGTGCTCTGTCAATAATGAGGGGGGGGGGGATATTTTGGAATTTGATTGAGTTGGATGATGGAATACAAACTCAAAATGAGGTTAATGAAGTTGATAAGATAAATTCAAAAGTTGGAGTATTTTATAAAATACTTGTAGAACGTTTTATCGTATTTCGTCATCTCCTTGACGTATATTGTATACAGGTGTATGCGACCAGTCAAAAGGGATGCTGTGATAACTTATAATTGAGTTGGTGTTGAAATATAAATTCAAAATGAGTGTAATGAGTTGCAATAGATGAAATAAACTCAAAAGTTTCATTTTATAAACTACTAGTAGAATGTTTCATAATATTTCGTAATTTTCTCAATATACTAGTGTATGCGACCTGTCAAGAATGATGGGGTGATATTTTGAAATGTGATTGGTGCTGAAAATTATAAAATAAATTCAAAATTAAATACAAAATTTGAAGGATTTTATAAGATGCTTGTAGAAGGATTCATAATATTTCATCATCTCCTCAACATATAAAGTATACCAGTGTACTCGACCCGTCAAAAATGATAGCTAAATATTTAGACATGCTCAAACGCAGATTCAACCCTTCCCACACCCCCTCCCCCTTTCCTAACTACAACACGGTAGTTGTGGTTTTCGAGTGTACCTCCCGGGGTACCCCCCTCTCACCCGGGTGTGACTACTCCCTCTCCCCCCTTACCCGAGGGACGGGATGAGACAGTAGTTGTACGTTTGGCATTGGTGATTGGCGTGACCGAAAAGAAATATATCCATACACATATATTATGCAGATTATATATATATATATATATATATATATATATATATATATATATATATATATATATATATATAATATATATATATATACATATATATGTGTGTGTGTGTGTGTGTGTGTGGGTGTGTATATATGTAACTAAAGTTGACATTTGTCTTATATATGTGTATATATATATATATATATATATATATATATATATATATATATATATATATATATATATGTATATATATATATATATATATATATATAAGACAGATGTCAACTTTAGTTATTATTATTATTATTATTATTATTATTATTATTAGGTAGCTACAACCCTTGTTGGAAAAGCGGGATGCTATAGACCCAAGGATCCTACAGGGAAAATAGCCCAGTGAGGAAAGGAAATGAGGAAATAAATAAACTACTAGTGAGCTAATTAAGAATGAACATGAAATATTTTAAGAACAGTAACAACATTAAACTCATTTTCATTCATAAACTAATATAACTTCAGAAAGAAGAGGAAGAGAAATAAGATAGAATAGTGAGACTGAGTGTACCCTCAAGCAAGAGAACTCTACTCCAAGACAGTGAAGCACTATGGTACAGAGGCTATGGCACTGCTCAAGAATAGAGAACAATGGTTTGATTTTGGAGTGTCCTTCCCCTAGAAGAGCTGCTTACCATAGCAAAAGAGTCTCCTCTACCCTTACCAAGAGGAAAGTGGCCACTGAACAATTACAGTGCAGTAGTTAACCCCCTGAGCGAAGAAGAACTGTTTGGTAATCTCACTGTTGTCAGGTGTATGAAGACAGAGGAGAATATGTAAAGAATATGCCAAATTATTCGGTGCGTGTAGACAAAAGGAAAATTAGCCGTAACCGAAGAGAAGGATCCAGTGTAGTACTGTCTGGCTAGTCCAAGGACCCAATGATACTCTAGCTGTAATATCTCAACGGGTGGCTGGTTCCCGGGCTAACCCACTATCAATAAAGCTTTTTAAACAATACCTCTGATGTTGTATTTATTTCCTTGTTTACATTCCTCACTGGGCTATTTTTACTTGTTAGAGCCCATGGGCTT
>NC_090736.1:158204185-158214185 GCF_036898095.1 Palaemon carinicauda
TATTACTTTCGATATTACGGGAAGGATAGAAACAGGTCTATAATTACCAGGGTCGTCCTTGTCTCCTTTCTTGTGAAGAGGAGAGAGAGAGAGAAAGAGAGAGAGAGAGAGAGAGAGAGAGAGAGAGAGAGAGAGAGAGAGAGAGAGAGAGAGAGAGAGAGCAAAAGGAATTGTATGCACCAGATAAGAATATGTAGGCTTCTACTTAAAAAAAGAGAAGTTCAGTTCAGTCTAGAAGGATGTTAGAGAGAGAGAGAGAGAGAGAGAGAGAGAGAGAGAGAGAGAGAGAGAGAGAGAGAGAGAGAGAGAGAGAGAGAGAGAGAGAGAGAGGGTAAAGGTAATGTACGCAGCAAAAACTAAGATAAAGGTTTCTACTTAAAAAAGAAATAATAATTGAGTTCAGTCTAGAAGGATGTAAGTAGGTTATTATTTTTAAAGAAATACAGTAATGCGAATAGAAAAGTATTAGAGATAGTAGAAGAAAGATAGAGCCAAAGAAAATTCATATTAAGAAAAGTAGTGTAACTAAAAGAGTGTATGCGAGATAGAATCTTATTTCACTGCTCTGCATAGATTGCTGACATTATCCCCAAGTACATAAACTGTAATTCAATGTTCTGTAATATACAGTACACTTACGTTACAGCTAAACATAAATGGAAACGGGTAATAATTACGAAAACTCATTCGTATACCTAAACACAATCACGTTTCTGCTCAAATCCAATCCAGTTCTTTTAACATGAAGTTCAGATGAGCTTAGATTGAGGATTGAAAATATAATGACACTTGATGAGTTGCTTAACGAATTAATACGTAGCATCATTTTCTGAAACCGACAAGCTTGTACCAACGGATAATCCCGGAGAGAGAGAGAGAGAGAGAGAGAGAGAGAGAGAGAGAGAGAGAGAGAGAGAGAGAGAGAGAGAGAGAGAGAATTCACTCAACATGGTACAAATGTCACTGTTTATAATTCATAAGTATTATGCCCCTGGCGCAAATTAATTTAACGCACGCTTCTTGCAACTTTATTATTATTATTATTATTATTATTATTATTATTATTATTACGACTACGGATGCTGTGGAAATTAATTTAACGTAAGTTTCCTTGCAACTCTTATTATTATTATTATTATTATTATTATTATTATTATTATTATTATTATTACAACTACTGATGCTACTCATTTCGTTGTTGTTATTTTTTGTTTATGATAAGATTTATTCTTTAATAAGTAACAAATCATCATTATACATATGTATTACACTTTACTAATTGGTTAATCGTTTGAAAACTAATTCCACTGTACATAATTTCAAGATTTATTCTGAAATACATGTGCGATTTTTCACAGGATTTCACAGATTTTCGAGACTGATCTAACAGTCTCCGATAAACCTTTCGTTTCACTCTTGCAAATGATCGATATCTGTTCTTCAGGGCCGTTATCGCTTGTCCAACGCAGGCATACTCGCTCTCATAAAATCTAGGGTTGTAAAATCTTATTGGAATCATCCCTGCCTGGGGTTCGAGTCCCACTCAATTTCTATAGTTTTATATTGTGTCTGTAACCTCACCATCCTTGTGAGCTAAGGAAGGTCGGTTTAGTGGAGCCTATAGGTCAACAAGCTGAGTCCTCAGCAGCTGTTGCCTGTCCCTCCTTGGTCCTAGCTTGTGTGAAGTGTGACGGGCCGAGAGAAGGATGAAAGCAACTGAGTGAGTTTATTATTTGTTGTTAAAGATTGCCTGGCCCTTTTGGCCAGATACGGGCTCTTGCAATCTTGCAGCCCGTAGCGGAGTTTATTATAGAACACTCTCCTTTATATACAAAAGCTCAAGGCAACAGGAAATTTCCTGTTCAAAATCGACACTGTTACCGATGAGAAAAACAGACATGTTTTTTCAAGTTCTTTTTAGTGCGAGGGGAGAGCGAAGATACAAGCACAAAATGAACTATGTACGATCGTGTGACACACGGTTGGTACAGAAGATTGGTCTTGGGCGCTGATCATATATATATGGTCAGTCTCTAGGAGTGTAGTTCATTGTCACTGTCCGTTGCCTCTGCCATTCATGAACTGCTTTTAAACTGCTCTGATCTCTGAATCACTTCCCTTTAGAGTGGAGCTGTTCCTTTATGACAAGCTGTGGTCCCACTGCTCCACCCCTTTTCCTTACAACGAAATAGTTCCTGCATTCCCATGCAGACTATTTGATTTCCGATGAAGCTCACAATTCCATTCCTGCAACGGGGTCGATGTTGCTATTTCACAGCTGGTGTCCCTTGTGCATTGAAGCTCAAGAGTGTGAGGTTTACTTGTTCCCCTCGGATATTTAGACTTGTAAACTACTTTGGTCTCTAATTCCAGGTGTCTTGGAATGGCATTCCTCAGCACTACAGCTTGTATGCATGAGTGGGTTTTTTGCGTGGATACAATTACATGTAAAAGTACAGACTCACATGACTAATATATATATATATATATACTATATATATATATAATATATATATATATATATATATATATATATATATATGTGTGTGTGTGTGTGTGTGTATATATATATATATATATATATATATATATATATATATATATATATATATATATATATATATATAATATGTATATATGTGTGTGTATGCGTGTTCCCATGTGCTCAATATGAGTTATAACATCCGCCATAAGTTAAATGTTACAATGAATGACTGTTCAACATTCAATTTTTAGTCTTGCTACTTAACATTCATTTTTGGCCTTCGCACTTATTTCATCCGTTTAAAGAAAAGTTCTTTACGTAATTTTTACTACTGAATTAATTATTCCAAATTATGATTTTATAAAAAAAAAAATAGATTTGAATTCACGTAATTCACTTCTGATTAATAAAGATTGATTTTATAATTAAATCCGACCAGATATTTAATACCGATTCTGGTGAATATTTATCTGAACTGGCTGTTTACTGAATGTGTCTCTCTGAGCATGAATATGCTCGAACAATAGCATGAATATGCTCAAACAATAACTTGAATATGCTCAAACAAGAGCATGAATATGCTCGAACAATAGCATGAATATGCTCGAACAATAGCATGAATATGCTCAAATAATAGCATGAATATGCTCAAACAATAGCTTGAATATGCTCAAACAATAGCATGAATGTGCTCAAACAATAACATGAATATGCTCAAACAATAGCATGAATATGCTCAAACAAGAGCATGAATATGCTCAAATAATAACATGAATATGCTCAAACAATAGCATGAATATGCTCAAACAAGAACATGAATATGCTCTAACTATAGCATGAATATGCTCAAACAATAGCATGAATATGCTAAAATAATAGCATGAATATGCTCAAACAATAGCATGAATATGCTCAAACAATAGCATTGAATATGCTAAAATAATAGCATGAATATGCTCAAACAATAGCAAATGCTAAAATAATAGCATGAATATGCTCGAACAATAGCATGAATATGCTCAAACAATCGCAAGAATATGCTCAAACAATAGCATGAATATGCTCGAACAATAGCATGAATATGCTCGAACAGTAGCTTGAATATGGTCGAACAGTAGCTTGATATGCTCAAACAATAGCTTGGATATGCCCAAACAATAGCATGAATATGCTCAAACAATAACATGAATATGCTCGAACAATAGCATGAATATGTTAAACAGTAGCATGAATATGCTCAAACAATGTCATGAATATGCTCAAACAAGAGCATGAATACGCTCAAACAATAGCATGAATATGCTCGAACAATAGCATGAATATGTTAAAACAATAGCATGAATATGCTCAAACAATGGCATGAATATGCTCAAATAATAGCATGAATATGCTCAAACAGTAGCATGAATATGCTCGAACAATAGCATGAATATGCTCGAACAATAGCACGAATATGCTCAAACATAGCATGAATGTACTCAAACTATAGCATCAATATGCTCAAACAATAGCACGAATATGCTCAAACAATAGCATGAATATGCTCAAACAAAAGCATGAATATGCTCAAACAAGAGCATGAATATGTTCAAACAATAGCATGAATGTGCTCAAACAGTAGCATGAATATGCTCAAACAAGAGCATGAATATGCTCAAATAATAGCATGAATATACTCAAACAATAGTGTGATTATGCTCGAACAATAGCATGAATATGCTCAAACAATAGCAGGAATATGCTCAAACAGTAGCATGAATATGCTCAAACAATAGTAGCGTATTCATACCTTTGGATTCCTAAGTAGTCTTTCTTACTACCTGGTGGTACTATAACTCCAGGTTACCCAGTCCCTTGTGGTCTGGATATTTACTGCAACTCTGCTCAGAGAGAGAAAGTTATTGTTGCGAGAATGCTTTGCTCGAAGGATTTCTAAATAATGATAAAAGGGAAAACTGCCCCTTAAAAAAGGGGGTGTCTTGTGTTTATCAGAAGGAAATAAATTAAGTTTCATTGTTGATGATTGCATAAACCATAAGATATTGATATAGGAATTGTGATGTTTTCAAAAGAAAAAAAAAAAGTGTTTATCAGAAGGATATAAAAAAAAGTTTAATTTTTGAAAATTCTATAAACCATAAAATATTGATATACAAATCATGATGTTTTCTATTTAAAAAAAAAAGAAAAAAAAAGGAAGTGTTTATCAGAAGGGTATAATAAAAAGTTTAATTGTTGAAAATTATATAAACCATAGAATATTGATATACAAATCATGGTAAATCATAGGGTTGTGTTTATCTAAAGAAAATAGAACAAGTTTCAATTGTTCAAGATTGCATAAATCAATAAAGTACTGATATAAGAATCGCTGTGTTTCTAAAAAAAAAAAAAAAGTCTCCGTGTCTTGTGTTCATCATAAGGAAATAAATGTTTCATTGTTGAAGATTGTTTTAACTATAGAATTTTGATTTACGAATCATGGTGTTTTCTAAAAAAAAAAAATCTATGCTTTTATCAGAAGGAAATAAAATAAAAATAAGTTTAATTGGTGAAGATTGCATAATCCATGAAATATGGATACACGAATGAATCATGGCGTTTTCTTTAAAAAAAAAAAAAAGTTTTATAGGAAGTAGCGATATTTTAAAAGATCGAATACATCAACATTTCTCAGGTTCTTTGTGACGCATCTTGTTTATAGTTAATTCCTGGTCGTTGTGGCCTGATTGGTAACGTCTCTGCCTGGTGTTTACAAGTCGGGGGTTCGAATCCCGCTCAGTCTCGTTAGTTCCTTAGTGTCTGTAACCTTACCATCCTTGTGAGCTAAGGAAGGGGGTTTTGTGGGATCCTATAGGTCTATCGGCTGAGTCATCAGTAGCCATTACCTGGCCCTCCTTGGTCCTAGCCCGGGTGAGAGGGGGCCTTGGGCGCTGATCATATGATATATGGTCAGTCTCTAGGGCATTGTCCTGCTTGATAAGGCAATGTCACTGTCCCTTGCCTATGTCATTCATGAACGGCCTTTAAACCTTTAAACCTTTAATGAAATATGTAAATATATTAATAAACGACAAATATAATTAACTTGATGAGAAAGGTGTATAAAGACGGTTAATCGTTACTAAAGGTAGAAGATTAACGACACGACACTGATTCAATTTATTTTTTCTTTTTTATGATATTTAAAGTAAGATCTACTGTTGGAGAATAAGATGAAAATGAAACTGCCAATAGAAAAATTTTTTTTCATAGGAGGTTCTCTCTACATGCCAAAGACTTGGATTCAGAGTGAAACAATTGCTAAATAGCTTGAATTATTATCAAAATTGTTATTATTATTATTATTATTATTATTATTATTATTATTATTATTATTATTATTATTATTATTATTATTAGAAATGTTAAAATTAGTAAAATTATTATTATTATTATTAGAAATACTAAAATTATTAAAGTTATTATCAAAATTATTATAATTATGGCTCAATATGTAACTTATTCTAGTGACTCTTTGCCTTTGCTCTGAAGCAGTATAAATTACATTAAACCTATAGTAGTTTTGGTTAATGTTTCAACTCCCCTACCCCCCCTTTTTAAACAAGGTAGAAACTACCCTTTGAGTGAACCTCCATTCATTTATATGGACTTACTACAGACATTACATGATAAACCTCTTGAGTCAAAAAAAAAAAAAAAAAAAAAAAAACTCTGGTCTCAATTTTACCGTTTACGTAATTAGTGGTCCAGTTGGATACCTACGTTCTCGCGTATATGATAGCTACGATGAACCACAGAATGAAATTCTTGGAAATAATTAGAAATCTAACCGAGGCCCTTTGCGTCAACAGGCGTAGGAGGAGAGGATGACGATGTTGATGATTGGAACAATCAGTACTGAATAAAAGGATAATTTATCTTTTCCAAAACAGAACTGGAATGTATCTAAAGTTTTTTTTTTTTTTTTTTTTTTTTTTTTTTTTGAAAAGGAAAGATGAATTGAAATTAGCAATATATTCCCCTATAAGTTTTTTTAAACTAAGCGAAACAGGGAAAGGAATAGAAGACGATGGACTGACGAACTAAAAAAAAAATTGCGAACGAGCTAATTTGCTTGTATAGACTGTCAGAAAGACCATAAACAGACGCGGGTGGAAGAACGTCTCTGAGGCCTTTATCCAGCAGTGTAATAGGAACAGCTAATGATGATGATGAAGCCACTGACAATTTGGAGATCACACCAACGTGTAAAATTGCCTGCAAGCTGATCTCATCCAGTAAGGGCCAGCTTTAAAGATGCCTATCTCCCAGTCGTATAAAATAGACCCATAACCTTGTTCCAGCGAAAGCAAAAATGAAGAAATTGTGTATTGGATCAACGTTCCCGGTGTAAAAGTTCTCTTCACGGCCATAAAAGCTTCACGTTGCATTGTAGATGGCCAGCGTTCAGAGTCATGACAGCCAAGCTACGGTTATTGGCTGTGAAAATGCGTGCGAATATCCATAAAGGCAAATCAAAATTCATCTTGCAAAACGTGTTGCATGGAGTAACAGCCATCGCGGGGCCACGGCAATGGTGTTTTTTTTTTTTTTTTTTTTTTTTTTTTTCCAAGTGCATGGTTGGGGAAAAATAAAAATGTATTAAGGGTAATATCAAAGTAAGAGAATGTTCACACTAAACTGAAAAGTACATTTGGGGAGAAGAATGAGACATTCAACGTCATCGTTATGAAACGTTGATATAAACATTCCCTTCTGAGTGGGGATACCTTAACGTGGTGAAAGGGTTTTTGCGTATCTCCATGATTTGCAAAGCTGTACTAGTCAGGGCCCACCAATACTGGGTTGGTTTGCTTTCAGCGATCAGACTAAAGTCTCCCATTATCACCATTAGACAGTGGCCCGCGTGGTGATGAAAACTGGCCAAACCCCTAGTAATAGCTTGGGTGTAAAGGAGGCTTGGGTGCTGATCATAATGTACTTATGGTCAGTCTTTAGGACATTGTCCTGCAAGGTCAATGTCACTCTTCCTTACCATTATTATTCATGAGCTACCTTTAAACCTTTAAAAAGAAAGGGAAATCATGAAATTCAATTTATAAAGTGGATAACAAAGAATTAAAGTATTTAAGCATCATGACATTTGCAAAGCTTCACAGCAAACTATAACAAACATGAAAGGTAAAAGGTGAAGTCCTGATATAAATGAAAATACACAATTCGTATACCTATATCTTAAAGCTCGAATTAGAGGAACCTACCGTTAGATAAGAAAGTTTTTACCGTATATTTCCCCGAAAAGTTTGCCGAGCAAAGTTTTTCGTAACTCCCCAAACGGCTCCAGTAGAGGTAACATTATTTTCAACTGATTTTTGTCTTCAGATATTTCTTGGAAATGTTTCACTGTATAGTGGCACAACCTCTGTACCATGGTCTTCCACTGTCTTGGGTTAGAGTTCTCTTGCTTGAGGGTACACTCGAGCATTCTCTCCTATCTTGTTTCTCTTCTTCTTGTTTTGTTAAAGTTTTTAGTTTAAATAGGATATATTTATTGTTACTCTTTTTGAAATATTTTTTTTCCTTGCCTCACTGAGCTATTTTCCATGTTGGAGCCCCTGGGCTTATAGCATACTGCTTTTCCAACTAGGGTTTTAGCTTATCAAGTAATAATAATAATAGTAATAATAATAATAATAATAATAATATCCTGTGTTATGTATTATATAAGCTTTCTAAAAGTTCTCATAAGTTATGGTGTGATTTAATCCTTGATAGGATTTTGTCTTTGAAAGTGTTCTTTATTGTAGGTGTCACATTAGGGAGGTTTTAAAGGCTGCACATAAATGGCAGAGACAGGGAAAATGACAATGCCCTAGAGACTGACCACATATACCTATGATTAGCTCAAGCCCCTCTCCGCCTAGGCTCAAACCAGGGAGAGCAAGGCATTGGCTAATGATGACTCAGGAGGTAGACCTATAGGCTCCTCCAAACGCCCCATCCTTAGCTCACAAGAATTGTGAGGTTGCAGACACTACGAGGGACTATCGCGGTTGAGGGGTACTCGAACCCCAGTCCGAAGATCGCCAGCCAGACACGTTTCCGTAGTTAGAATGGAGGTATTTATTAGGTCCGGAAATGTTCTTCAAATGGAGCACTGTAGGCATTCCTTGAAGGTCCTTCCGGTATCCTTTCAGCCTTTAACTGCACCCACTTTTTATCCTTCAGCTATAATTTCGTTCCTGCATCTTGTCTTCCAACTTGCTATCCAACTTCGTAACTTTTTTTTATTTATTTTACCAATGTGGCGTCCCCCCCCCCCCCCCTGTGTATATAGATCATGAATGAGCTCCCAGGTCCTAGTGCCAGGCTTTCGGACCGAAATTCATATATGAAATTCATTGTATATTCAATATATATATATATATATATATATATATATATATATATATATATATATATATATATTTGTGTGTGTGCGTGTGCGTAGATACGTTTAAATATATATGCATATATATATATATATATATATATATATATATATATATATATATATATATACATATATATATGTATATGTATATGTATATATTTATATATATATATATATATATATATATATATATATATATATATATATATATATATATATGTTCACATTTACTTTCGTTTGTTTTATCTTATTTAAGTTAGATTGAGCTAAGTCAAGGTTCATGTTCACTAGCTTCAGGTTCACGTTCAGATCCAGGTTCAGGTAATCCCAATTATCAGTTGTTGCTTCTGTATTCCCAAGTTTAAAAGATCACACCAAAGACTTATTTATTTTTGTCCATTCTTCAGTGGGTTAGTCTTGATATTTTCTATATTTTTATTCCTTCTCTGGTAAAACACACAATGTATTTTTGTGTTCATCTAAGTAACTCTACATCTCAATATGTATGCGTACACTTATACGTATATATATATATATATATATATATATATATATATATATATATATATATATATGTATATACATATATATATGTATGTATATGCATAGATATGTATATATATATATATATATATATATATATATAATGTGTGGGTGTGTATATACACACACACACATATGGTTCCTTAACTTCACGTTTGACGTTTGCACTAAGGCAGGAGTAAGAGATTGTGCCATTTTAATGCTTGCATTTAAAGAAAAAGAAAAGATGTGCATGCTCGCTGTCATTAAAATATTTCGCAATGTTAAACTCGCAGAGAGAGAGAGAGAGAGAGAGAGAGAGAGAGAGAGAGAGAGAGAGAGAGAGAGAGAGAGAGATGAAAACAAGGACATTAAGGATATTGCAAACAACCATTATAAAATTCTCTTCAAAGCGGAAACTTTACCGTATCACTTAGCGTAATTCATCTCCTTCCACTTCTAGTGTCATATTCGTATCTCGTATAACCAAGCAAGGGTAGACGATGTTTTGTGACGTAACGTTATGTTATGTTAATGATATTCAAACCATTACGGAA
>NC_090736.1:158236685-158241685 GCF_036898095.1 Palaemon carinicauda
CCCTCTCCACCCTAGCTAAGACCAAGGAGGGCCAGGCAATGGCTGCTGATGACTCAGCAGATAGACCGATAGGCTCCCCGGAACCACCATCCTTAGCTCACAATGACGGAGAGGTTGCAGCGACCAAATGAACTATAGAGACTGACCATATTACATATGATGAGCACCCAGGCCCCCTCCCCACCCAAGCTAGGACCAAGGAGGGCCAGGCAATGGCTGCTGATGACTCAGCAGATAGATCGATAGGCTCCCCCAAACCCGTCCATAGCTCAAACTGACGGAGAGGTTGCAGCGACCAAATGAACTAGCGAGTTTGAGCGAGACTCGAACCCCAGTCTAGCAATCACCAGGCAAGGACGCTACCACCAGGCAAGTGAGCTCAAAAGGACGGCGAGGTTGCAACGACCAAATGAACTAGCGAGTTTGAGCGAGACTCGAACCCCAAGTCGGGCAATCACCAGGCAAGGACGCTACCACCAGGCAAGTGAGCTCAAAAGGACGGCGAGGTTGCAACGACCAAATGAACTAGCGAGTTTGAACGGGACTCGAACCCCAAGTCGGGCAATCACCAGGGAAGGACGCTACCACCAGGCCACCACCACCCACAACGGACGTATGTTAAGCATTATTCAAATGAAAGGTTTCATTAGCATAATACCGTCACCTATGGAGACGACAATTTCTGTTTGTCTTTCATCTCGTAAGTGAAAAGCTGTGTTTGGTTTACGAGTTTTTAACCCCTCAAAAACACCGAAGGTTGAGATTGGCCTTAGAGACTGTATGGGAGCACATTTGTTATTACTACTACTACTACTACTACTACTACTACTACTACTACTACTACTACTACTACCACCACTACTAGCCAAGTTACAACCCTATTTGGAAAAGCAGGATGCTATAAGGCCTGGGGCTCCAGCAGGGAAGAATAACCTGATGAGGAAAGGATAGAGACTGTTTGGGAGCACATTTATCATTACTACTACTACTACTACTACTACTACTACTACTACTACTACTAGCCAAATTATAACCCTATTTGGAAAACCAGGATGCTATAAGCCCAGGGGCTCCAACGGGGAAGAATAACCTAATGAGGAAAGGAAATTAAACTACAAGAGAAGTAATGAATAATTAAAATAGTATTTTAATTATTCATTTCTTTTTATTTTAATGTAGTATTCTACTACATTTACTTTAAAAGGAAATCTAAGATGTTTAGAAGATATTAAAATCATCTGAAATCAAGTTAACAAGAATGTCAATATATCCGAGAAGGTGAAAGTTGAGTCACCCATCATCTGACGATTACAACAAATGCAGCCGTTCCTAGTCCACTGCAGGACAAAGCTCTCAGACATGTCCTTATTCATGTCTGGAGTTTGTGTCACAGCAAACCAACCTAGTATTGGTGGCCCTGACTATACAGCTTTGCTAGTCATGGCGATGCACAAACTCTTTCACCACTTTAAGGTATTCTCAGTCAAAAAGGAATATTACTATTATTTTCTGTTTACCTCCGCCAACGAAGTTGGAGAGGAGGTTATGTTTTCGCCGTTGTTTGTCTTCTCTGTTTGTTCGCCTGTTTTTATTGTTTGTTATGTTTGTGTGTGAACATTTTCCTGCCACAATTTTACTCATATAATAGTGAAACTTTCATGGATTAATTCCTATGTTGGTATGTAGAAGTGATTCAATTTTAAAAGTCCTAGGTCAAAGGTCAAGGTCGAAGAATAGGTAATTTGTGTGTTAATAACTTCCTGGCCACAATTTCACTCGTAGAGTAGTGAAATTTTCAGGGATTATTATGTTGAAACGTGGAAGTGATGCAATATTGAAAGTCCTAGGTCAAAGGTCAATTTTGAGGTGGAGCGAAGGGTCGTTTGTGTTGGAATAATTTCCTGGCCACAGTTTTACCTCGTAGAGTAGTGAAACTTTCAGGGATTAATTATTATGTTGAAACGTGGAATTAATTCCATTTGGAAAAACCTAGGTCTGAGATAAAGGTCAAGGTCAAAAGGTTGTTCGTGTTGGAACAGCTTCCTGGACACAATTTTGCTCATAGACTAATGATGCTTTCAGGGATTAATCATCATGGTGAGACGTGGAAATGATTCAGTATTGAAAGTCCTAGATCAAAGATCAAGGTCAAGGTCGAACAGAAGGTCGTTTGTGTTTGAAAAACTTCCTAGCCACAATTTTACTCATGTAGTATGGAAACTTTCACGGATTAATTGCTATGTTAAGACGTGGAAGTGATTCAATTTTGAAAGTCCTATGTCAAAGGTCTGGGTCAAGGTCGAGCAAAAGGTCATTTGTTTGAACAGCTTCTTGGCCAGAATTTTACACATAGAGTAGTGATACTTTCAGGTATTATTGGGTATGTTGAGACTTGGAAGTGATTCAATTTTTATAGTCCTAGATAAAAAGTCAAGGTCAAGGTTGAGCTAAAGGTAGTGTGGGAACAACTTTTTGGCCACAATTTTACTCATAGAGTAGTGATACTTTCAGTGATTGAGTGTTATGGTGAGACGTGGAAGTGATTCCATTTTGAAAGTCCTAGGTCAAAGGTCTGGGTCAAGGTCGAGCAAAAGGTCATTTGTGTGGTAACAACCTCGTGGCCCCAATTTTACTTTTAAGAGTAGTAAAACCTTCAGGGATTTATTGTGATGTTGAGACGTGGAAGTGATTCATTTTTGAAAGTCCCAGGTCAAAGGTCAAGGTTGAGCAAACTGTCGAGAAATAAGCTTCCGTGGCGGAGGTCTGCGATCTACTGCGTAACCCTCTTGGTAAAAAGTTCATGAGAAGTTTATGTTGATAAATGTTAGTTTTGCGTATCCTTGGTAATTAAAGTCCTTTATATTCTAATTTACCTCATTTATGATATTTCCCCTTTGATGTTTTGTGAATTTTTCGCACCATTTTTATCAATCATTCAATTTACAGGAACTGACCCTGTATTAATATTACGTATTTTGTTATATTTTTAAATGTCTGTACAGATATGTCGAATTTCTCTCTCTCTCTGTCTGTCTCTCTCTCTCTCTCTCTCTCTCTCTCTCTCTCTCTCTCCTCTCTCTCTCTCTCTCTCTCTCTCTCTCTCTCTCGATGTGTTTTTATTAATTAATTTCTCTCTCTCTCTCTCTCTCTCTCTCTCTCTCTCTCTCTCTCTCTCTCTCTGTGTGTTTTATCAAGTAATTTTATTCCTTTCTCTCTCTCTCTCTCTCTCTCTCTCTCTCTCTCTCTCTCTCTCTCTCTCTCTCTCTCTCTCTCTCTCTCTCTCTCGATGTGTTTTTATTAATTAATTTCTCACTCTCTCCTCTCTCTCTCTCTCCTCTCCTCTCTCTCCTCTCCTCTCTCTCTCTCCTCCTCTCTCTCTCTCTCTCCTCTCTCTCCTCGATGTGTTTTTATTAAATAATTTCTCTGTCTCTCTCTCTCTCCTCTCTCTCTCTCTCTCTCTCTCTCTCTCCCTCTCTCTCTCTCTCTCTCTCTCTCTCGGTGTGTTTTTAGTTTATTAAATAATTATATTCTCCTGCTCAAGGCTAGTACATTACTGTATCATCCTGCTTAGGTTTTCATTATATAAGGTAGGCCTAAAAGGTTGAATTTTTGGTCCAAAATATCTTAAAATGTGACATGGCATGATATTGTACTGAATTATCTCAATGTCTTTATGTAAAGAAATGATCATCAATATTACTGTTTCATTAAAAGCCATTTCTTTAGATTGGAAATTATTACAATTCTCTCACTGAAATTGTATGGCTAAAGCTTTTGAACTTATTGCTGAAAACCTATGTATTTTTGATAGTGAAAATGATCTCAAAATCTGTTACATTAGGTCGCTTGCTAGATGAGACTTGCAATATAGGGTTAAACTGAATTAGTAATCGTATATTAGTAATTTTTTACGTCATTTTCAGTATGTGTTCATCCTGTATCATCTTTTAGCCGATAATGTAATTTGTATTTCTTTTAAAAAAAATTTATTTTTAGTTCTTTGAATATTTTTATTTTAATATTTTTTTTATTTTTTATTTGAATTTTTTATAAATTCTTGCTTTTAATTTCTTTGTAGATTTCCATTTTAAATTTTGATTTCTTTAAAAATCTTAGCTTGGTTATTGTTCACGTCATTTTCAATACGTATCCCCTTATTTATAATTTTTGGACTATATTCTAAGCACAATATTTTTTTTATTTTAATTTCTTTAAAAATCTTGAAGTTCAGTTATTATTTTTTAGGGTAAATTTCCAGGGATACCTTTCTGTATCATCTTTTGGTCTATAATCATTCTAACCAAACTATTTTTCACTTCTAATTTATTTAAAAATCCTAGTTTAGTTACTTTTTCACGCAATTTTCAGTGCTGATGCATTCTTTATTATATTTTTGTCTGAAATTATTTTAACCAAGATTTTTGTTTTATTTCAATTTCTTTAAAAAATCGTTTTCTAATTATTATAATTAAAAAAAATAGTGTCTAGAAATCTTAGTTTAGGCATTCTTCACCTAACAGTATATCTTCTCTATCTTTTTGTCTATAATAATTCTAACCTAAAAAAGGATGCTTTTGAAAATTTTTATTTCTGTAACCTTTGGACAAAAGTGGAAAAGGCATTTTTTCCTTTTTAATTGTATACGAGAAATTAAGAGAATACGTGAAGCAGAGGTAATGTGTTTCTGAGATTATAACCTCCAGGAAAAGTTATTAAAGAAAGTAAAAACGTTAGACTTGAGGCTGGAATTTGGCCATTATTCATTACTTTTATTTATTTTCTAAATGAGGACGCTTTTTTTTTCCATTTCCTTCATTATCTTAAATATGAGAGGAAAGCTTGATTCCTGCTCTTTGGCCCTAGTCTTCATTAAGGTGGAGAACTGTCTCAAATTACATGGGGTTTACTCAAGGATTGTTCCTTGTACTTCTTTCTCCCTTGAGGCTGGCACCAGCCACCCGTTCAGATACTACCGCTAGAGAGTTATGGGAGTCCTTTGA
>NC_090736.1:158246685-158270138 GCF_036898095.1 Palaemon carinicauda
TTAATTTTTCTTCGTTTCCTTTCCTCACTGAGCTATTTTCTGTTGGATCCCCTGGGCTTATAGCATCCTGCTTTTCCAACTAGGGTTGTAGCTTAGCAAATAATGATAATAATAATAATAATAATAATAATAATAATAATAATAATAATAATATATTGACGTAAAGGGGCTATATTACGGTCACCGACCAGTAGAATATATTAACAATGTAATTTAAAATCACGGTCGCTTGTATTTTATTGAAATACGGCTGAGAACAGTATATATTTACAAAGAATTTCCGATTAAAATTACTACTTTTTTTAACAGTTTATAGGCCCGAAAAAGCAGTCCTTGAAATAAGTTAAAATAAGTATGGGTTGTACTATGTTAGCCTCAATTTTAGATTTATTTCCAAAGCAGGTCTCCTGAAAGCTATTTAAATTTTATAAGGACATCCTCGCTTTTATGATCGTATATTGAATTTCTTTCTATTTATTGATAATAAACGATAACTGCGTCAATGGCCTTTGATGTCGGGATGTCAGACAACTCGAAATCAATAATTTTGAAGATTAAAAAATATCATTGTTGGATATTGATCCGATGATTGTGCATCTATAGACTGGTTCTTATAGTGAGGTAGTCTTAAAGAACAAAATTATTATGCATTTATTAACATAAAATAAATAGATTTCTTTTATGGATTACACTGAATATATTTTTTTTTTTTTTTTTTTTTTTTTGGAAAGAGACCGTGTCGGGAAACAGCGAGACAGCCTGAAAGAACAAAATTATTATCCATTTATAACAAAAAATAAATAGATTTCCTTTATGGATTACATTGAATATATTTTTTTTTTTTTATGGAAAGAGACCGTGTCGGGAAACAGCGAGATAGCCTGAAAGAACAAAATTATTATGCATTTATAACATAAAATAAATACATTTCTTTTATGGATTACACTGAATATATTTTTTTTTATGGAAAGAGACCGTGTCGGGAAACAGCGAGACAGTCTGAAAGAACAAAATTATTTTGCATTTATTAACATAAATAGATTTCTTTTGTGGATTACTCTAAATATATATTTTTTTCTTTTTATGGAAAGAGACCGTGTCGGGGAACAGGGAGACAGTCTGAAAGAACAAAATTATTATGCATTTATTAAAATAAAAGAAATAGAAATTCTTTTATGGATTACACTGAATATATTTTTTTTTTTATGGAAAGAGACCGTGTCGGGAAACAGCGAGACAGTCTGAAAGAACAAAATTATTATGCATTTATTAACATAAAATAAATAGATTTCTTTTATGGATTACACTGAATATATTTTTTTTTTTATGGAAAGAGACCGTGTCGGGAAACAGCGAGACAGTCTGAAAGAACAAAATTATTGTGCATTTATTAACATAAAATAAATAGATTTCTTTTATGGATTAAACTGAATATTTTTTTTTTATGGAAAGAGACCGTGTCGGGAAACAGCGAGACAGTCTGAAAGAACAAAATTATTATGCATCTATTAACAAAATAAATAGATTTCTTTTATGGATTACACTGAATATTTTTTTTTTTATGGAAAGAGACCGTGTCGGAAACAGTGACACAGTCTGAAAGAACAAAATTGTTATGCATTTATTAACATAAAATAAATAGATTTCTTTTATGGATTACGCTGAATATATATATTTTTTTCTTATGGAAAGAGACCGTGTCGGGAAACAGCGAGACAGTCTGAAAGAAAAAAATTATTATGCATTTATTAATATAAAATAAATAGATTTATTTTATGGATTACACTGAATATATTTTTTTTTATGGAAAGAGACCGTGTCGGGAAACAGCGAGGCCTCTATTAACCCTTTTACCACCAAGGTATGTTTAACTTTCAAGCATATTTTGCTATATCTTTTTTTTTTTTTTTAGATTGCTCTAACAGCCTTAATTTTGTCATAGAGAGGTCAGGTTGGTCTCATTCTTTTGGAAAATGCCTGAAGTTTCTCATAAAGGTATCAAAAATATGCAAAAACTTGTAAATAACAGTGTTTTGCAAGAACGTACCGGTACGTCCATTGGGGGTGAAAGTTAACATAACAAAAAGTTACACTGATTACACGGTATCTTTTTTGGGGGTATATTTTCTTCTGAAACTATAAGAGAGATTATTCGAGTGCCATATGTGGATGAGATCATGATAAGGGATAGATGGAGATGGTTTGGGCATGCTCTCCGCACTCCCCAAGAGAGATTAGTTCACCAAACGTAGAGCTGCACTCCATAAGGTACTAGAAGAGCTGAAAGACCCCGGCCTACATGGCTGAGAACTATGAAGCGCGGAGAAGGAGATGATGAATGGAGAAATATCAAATTAAAACCTCAAGATATAGACAACTGGCGAAGTCTAACCGAGATCCTATGCGTCAATAGGCGTAGGAGGAGGATATGATGATATTTTCTTCAAAACAGTAATGTTAGAGGGTATGTCATATGAATAAGATTAAATAGATGTTTGTAAACCCTTATAGAAAAGGAATAGGATTTAAGTGAAATTAATTTGTCATAATTAATGTTTTAAAGAAGTGAAATATTTTTTCTTCAGTAGACGGAGTAACTTCTTAATAAGAAGGGGAAGGGTATGTAAGGTTTCAGAAGCCGCTCTCTTTTATGGGCGTATTATTATTATTATTATTATTATTATTATTATTATTGTTGTTGTTATTATTGTTATTGTTATTATTATTATTGCTATTGTTATTATTGTTATTGTTATTATTATTATTATTATTTTTGTTACTGTTATTATTATTATTATTATTATTATTATTTTTATTATTATTATTATTTAAGTCATCTATAAGCTGCATGCTGTTTTTTAAAGTATACTCGTTAAAAGTAAAGTTTTCTATGAATTATCATTATCATTATTATTGCTATTATTGTCATTATTGTTATTATTATTATTATTATTAAATTTATAATTATTATTATCATCATTATCATTATCATTATTATTACTATTATTATTATTATTCTCATTATCATTATCATTATGAATACGGCTTTGAAAATATTAAATGGAAAAGAAAGAGTTATTAAATGAAAAGAAACAGTGAGCATCAACGTCAGATTTAAGGAGATAGATATACGACAGTTCCTCTACGCCACGTCAAATTAGAGAGAGACGAGCTGTCTTTTCCTTTCCTTTCGTTATTATTCTCATAATTTGACTTTTTCTTTCTTTTCTTTTCCTCGTTATCTTTGTTTCCTTTACTTCTATGTTTTTGGGTTTAAGTCGTAGTTAGTATGGAAGTCTCGGCCTTTTATTAAAGAGAGACGAACTATCTTTTCCTTCCCTTTCGTTTTTATTCTCATAATTTGACTTTTTCTTCCCTTTTTTTCCTCGTTATCTTTGTTTCCTTTACTTCTATGTTTTTGGGTTCAGGTCGTAGTTAGTAGGGGAGTCTCGGCCTTTTATAGTTTAACTGCTTAATTTTAACCTTGAGTAAGTCTTTTATGTTGCCCTACCGGAACATAAAAGACTTTCTCTAGGTTAAGTAAGACTTTCTGGAGGCTAAATATAATAAGAAATTTTTTATAAAAATACTGTGTTTCATTGTATATTTATCCTTTTATTACAAAAAAAAAAAAGTTATGAAAGGTTAATATATACTTGGTTATTCGAATTTTTATTTAGATTCAATTAGAAAAATCATATATATACACACACACACACACACACACACACACATATATATATATATATATATATATATATATATATATATATATATATATATATATATATATATATATTATACAGTATATAGTGTAAACAGTGTAAGAATAATGGTTGATTTGAGGAATGGATAAATGCATCGCAGAATTTGTTAAAAACAAAAAAGTTGAATTATTTTTATTTTATCGAAAATTTATAATTATTTCCTCAATTATATATGATTTTTTCACATAGTCTCCCGATTAAAAAAAAATCCAATTTTGAGAAAGGTTATGAAGCATAATAAAGCAGATATAAAGTGAATTTTAAAGCAATATGAAGCCACCGATAGAATCTTGCTGTTTTCTTGAATACAAGCAATACTAGAAAGCTTCCTCTATCTTTTTTTATAAGCTGAAGAAATTGAAAGTGAGAAGCCACAAACTCTTCTCAAAAAAAAAAAACGAAAAAAAAAACTTCCTCTATCTTTTTTTTATAAGCTGAAGAAATTGGAAGTGAGAAGGCACAAACTCTTCTCAAAAAAAAAACGAAAAAAAAAAAAATTCCTCTATCTTTTTTTTATAAGCTGAAGAAATTGGAAGTGAGAAGGCACAAACTCTTCTCAAAAAAAAAAAACTTCCTCTATCTTTTTTTATAAGCTGAAGAAATTGAAAGTGAGAAGGCACAAACTCTTCTCAAAAAAAAAAAACACGAAAAAAAAACTTCCTCTATCTTTTTTTTATAAGCTGAAGAAATTGGAAGTGAAAAGGCACAAACTATTCTCAAAAAAAAAAAAAAAACTTCCTCTATCTTTTTTTATAAGCTGAACAACTTGAAAGTGAGAAGGCACAAACTCTTCTCTCAAATAAAAAAAATGAAAAATAAAAAAAAAAAACCTTCCCAGTTTGTTTACATCGTTAAAATGTATGTGAGGGAGACATCTGTGTCTTTATGCTTGGGTCTGTAGAAACGAGGGCTCATTAGCCTGGCCTAATGACAGCAGCGTTCAGAAGGATGTCTTGAACTCCTTACATCATTATGGAAGCTTGGTTACCCAAGGTAAATCCAAAGAGAGAGAGGGGTTAGTGACCTTGCTCCTATTGATGGTGACCTTGTTTCTGATGGTGGTAACCTTCTTTCTGTTGGTTGTGACCTTTCTGATGGTGGTGACCTTCTTTCTGTTGGTGGTGACCTTGTTTCTGTTGGTGGTGACCTTGTTTCTCTTAATGGTGACCTTGTTCCTGTTGATGGGACCTTGTTCCTGGTGATGGGGACCTTGTTTCTGTTTTTGGTGACCTTGTTCCTGATTGTGGTGACCTTGTTCCTGTTGGTGGTGACCTTTTTTCTGTTGGTGGTAACCTTGTTCCTGATCCGTTGGTGGTGACCTTGTTTCTGTTGATGGTGACCTTGTTCCTGTTGATGGGGACCTTGTTCCTGGTGATGGTGACCTTGTTCCTGCTTGTGGTGACCTTGTTCCTGTTGGTGGTGACCTTGTTTCTGTTGATGGTGACCTTGTTCGTGTTGGTGGTGACCTTGTTGGTCGTGGTGGTGACCTTGTTGCTGGTGGTGGTGACCTTGTTCCTGTTAATGGGTACTTTGTTTCTGTGGGTGGTAAAGATTTTCCTGTTGGTGGTGACCCTGTTTCTGTTGGTGGTGACCTTGTTCCTGTAGGTGGTGACCTGGTTCCTTTGTTCCTGAGGCTGGTGACCTTGTTTATGTTGATGGTGAGCTTGTTCCATTTGGTGACGATCTTGTTCTTGTTGATGGTGACAATGATCAGACGAAGTATTGGCGATTGTTAATAAATTCCACCTTTTCGTATAGATTTAGTTAATGATACTCCATTCCTGAGTGGGGTATACCTTAACGTGGTGAAAGGATTTGTGTATCACCATGATAATCTGTACTAGTCATGGCCGCCAATACTAGGGTGGTTTGCTGTGGGTGATCAGACTAAAGTCTCCCGCCATCACCAATCTGCTGTAGCCAGGGTGGTGATCAAATAAAGACGTGTGAGGTCTTTGTCCTGCAGTGAACTAGAAATGGTTGCATTTGTTGTTGTTGTTGTTGTTGTTGTTGTTGTTGTGGTTGTTGATATTCCAAAGGTTTACAAAGAACCTTGGAGCTCAAAAAAAAAGACTGAATATGAAGTTTTGTGCTTTAAGAAATTTTGTACTTTCTTTAGTCTTGGCTTTTCATTTTGCATGATAATCCTTCTATTGCATCGAATGGCAGAAATATGTTGTTTTGTCCATAGGTAAAAAGAGCATTTACTTTATTCCCAAATGTTAGTGAAATTCACATTTTGATTGTTACTCATTCGATATCAGAAATATTATAAAGTCCCCCTAACCCTTTCACTTTGGCCAGGGTATTTATTTAGTCCTTAGTGATTTTCTACTAAAACTTTGGCCATGTTCGATGAAATGTAATGTAAACCAGTTTAAAAATATGGAAGATTCTTTGCAAAGAGGAAATTTTCACTGTTTAATTTTTACGATGGAAACATCGCGTGGCACTAGAAATTCTGCCAATGTCAAAAAGCTTTTGAGTCTACCACTGAAAACCGTAAAATGTAGCAGCACTTATGAAGTGCCAAAAATTTCACCGTAAACTTGCATTTTTTCAAGTAATTTATTTATTTGATAAATGCATTCAATAAAAACTAAAGCAGAACTATAATGACATAGTAATTTTGACCAAAACTAATGTGAAGTGATCCCTTTCACAGTATAAGTTTGTTTTTCCAAGTCATTTTATTTTTGTAATAGATTAAATCATATAAACTAAAGCAATACTATAATGAGATTCCTTTTTTTCCAAAATTGAAGTATATATATTCTTTCTTCAGTAAAAACACATCCTCATTAATTGTAATTTAAAGAATATATTTATTACGATATTGCTGGAAATGTTTAGTGGAAATCTCTTATTATAGAATTACAATTATTAGATTAAAAATTGAAGTATGTATATTCTTTCTTCAGTAAAAAGACATCCTCATTAATTGTAATTTAAAGAATATATTTATTACGATATTGCTGGAAATGTTTAGTGGAAATATCTCGATATAAAATTACAATTAGTAGATCAAGATATAAGTATCTTTTTATTCTTGATAGCTGTAGTGTCTGTTAATTTCCTCTTTGTATAAGCAAAGAATGTATATAATTGCCGCATTTTTCTTTTCAAGAAGAATAATAAGAAATGAATGACCTTGCTTAAACTGTATGAACAAGTGTTCTTTGTTTTGACATCTCCAGAGATTTTTTTTGGTAAAGGCGAAATGTTTGAGTTCCTCCAGCTTCTCAAAAAGAAACTTGTGTTTTTTCCATTAAAAGAAAACGAAAAAAAATATTCATGGAAAAAAAAATCATCAAAGAAAAAGTTATTAAAGTAAAAAAAATGGAAAGTCTACGCTAGAGTCAGGCCCAAGTATGTACTTTTCTCACGGTAGAATTGCTCCGTGAAAAAAAAGTTTTAAGGTGAGCCCTACCTGAAGAAGAAAAGCAAGAAGAAGAGACAATCCCACATGGAGTTTTCACTTTTCAAAATTTTGACCTTACTTCCAGCCTCCCCCCCCCCCCTCCCCTCTGCATTATGGCGTGCGTGAGGGAGCTTGCAGAGTTTGCTTTCCTACTGCTTCCAGGACCCAGACCTCATTACTGCTCTGTGCTGTCTTCCCAATGGGGACATTACTCAGCTCTGTGACGGTTCTTCTGCGCCGTTTAAGAAGAGAGATTTTTTTTTTCGTTGATTTTTTTCGTTTTGGGAGAAATATGTTGGGTAGTTTTGTCTTGGGTGAAAAATAGATTGTTGAAACTTTCGAGGAAAAAAAAAATTGGAGGAGGTTTTCAGTATTGTTTGGTTACCCTTTTAAGGCATATATATATATATATATATATATATATATATATATATATATATATATATATATATATATATATATATATATATATATATATATATATATATATATATATATATGGATAAATATCAACACAACATCGTGTTCAAATAGAAATAAATTTCTACCTCATACTTGGGATCGAACGCTAGCCCCTTATATATATATATATATATATATATATATATATATATATATATATATATATATATATATATATATATATATATATATATTTATTTATAGATAGATAGAGATATAAATATATATATATATAAACATATATATATATAATTTATATATATATATATATATATATATATATATATATATATATATATTTATATTTATATCTCTATCTATCTATAAATAGATATATATATATATATATATATATATATATATATATATATATATATATATATATATATATAGATATAGATATATATATATATATATATATATATATATATATATATATATATATATATATATATATATACATATACATACATACATAATATATATATATATATATATATATATATATATATATATATATATATATATATATATATATAGTTTAAGACTGATCAAAGAAAAGGAAATGATTCATACAAAACATGAAGCCTAATGTCGATAATCATACAGTGATATACGGTATTTAGTGATATTATTATTCTGTAGTTAAACGGAGTAATTAATAATGACTTCAATGAAATAAAAATATATTCTAAAACAGTACTCAAGTAAGCAACCAGTTTTCCTGTATTATTAGAACAATGTTAGTAAGAGAAAACTCGGGTAATATATTTTAGTGATAGTATTTGTGTGTAGTTAACCTTATGTTCACGACTTTAATGAAATAAAAATTTATTCTAAAGCAGTACTACTTAATAAGCTGCCAATTGTCCTCTTATTACCAGAACACTGCTAAGACGAGAAACCTCTTTGTCTGTTTGCCTTTTTATCATCAGTTTCTCACTACAAGAAATCCGTTTCATTCGTGTATGAAACATCTAGTGTTTACTGGTAGATATATGCTTACGTAAAGGAAATTGATGAGATTAAATAATAGATTTTTTTTTTGCGATGCTGTTATGAAATGCAAGTGCCAATATTCTTATAATTGTCAAGATCAAAACCAAAAAGCATTTTAAATCATTTAATTAGAAACTAGCGATGAATTATGATCAAAACGTTCACCATATAGCAGAGTTTTTCCCCATGCTATTATTAATTGCGTGTATGAGAGAGAGAGAGAGAGAGAGAGAGAGAGAGAGAGAGAGAGAGAGAGAGAGAGAGAGAGAGAGAGAGAGAGAATTTGCATGGAGTTACAAGGATTTTTGGATGTCTCGAAGACTTTTTAGTCCATCCTGGTAGACTCCGGTTGCTCTCTGTTAGAGCGATTTAGTTTGAGCATTTGGTGTGTGCTTATGATATTGTCTAAGTTATTCTTAAACTCGTTTACTGTGTTACAGTTTACTACATACGCTGGAAGTCTATTCCATGGAGAGAGAGAGAGAGAGAGAGAGAGAGAGAGAGAGAGAGAGAGAGAGAGAGAGAGAGAGAGAGGAGAGAGAGAGAGAGAGAGAGAGAGAGAGAGTGTTAAAGGACTTAGGATGTCTCAGACTTTTTAGTCCATCCTCGGAGACTTCATTTGCTCTTTGGTAGAGCGATTTACTTTAAGCCTTGAGAGAGTTCTTATGATCTCGTCTAACTTATTCTTGAACTCGTTTACCTAAGTGTTACTGTTTACTACATCCGCTGGAAGTCTATTCTAAGTAATTGCTTTTTTGTTGGTGAAGAAATTGCCACATTGAGTGGTGTTTTATCTTTTCAATTCCAGCTTGTATCCGTTACCTCTAGACTGATTTGTGCTAAGCGTGATTAGATATTTAGTCATACGAGCAACAATAGTTTTCAAGATTCCTATCTGGACTCCGGAAGAGAGAGAGAGAGAGAGAGAGAGAGAGAGAGAGAGAGAGAGAGAGAGAGAGAGAGAGAGAGAGAGAGAGAGAATGTTGTATATCTCTGTATCCGTTATCTCTGGACTGATTTTTGCTCAGCGTGAATAGATATTTAGTCAAACGAGCAACAATAGTTTACAAGATTCCTGTCTGGACAAAGAGAGAGAGAGAGAGAGAGAGAGAGAGAGAGAGAGAGAGAGAGAGAGAGAGAGAGAGAGAGAGAGAGAGAGAGAGAGAGAGAGAATATTTTAACATAAACTTAACCTGCCGCTTTATACTTCCTGCAGTTCTTTCCCAATATTGAGAGAGAGAGAGAGAGGAGAGAGAGAGAGAGAGAGAGAGAGAGAGAGAGAGAGAGAGAGAGAGAGAGAGAGAGAGGGAGTTGTATGAATACCCTAATCATTTATGAAAATTTTATGCAAACAATTTTTAGTTTAACCTGATGAAATAATCACTCCCAGGTTTTTCCTGCTTTATCTGGGTAATTTCCAAGTACTCATCCCCGCTGGTAATGAAAACGGAGATTACGCACTTGCAACGATATGAGGGTAAGCAGGGTAATTAAAACAAGCAAGGGGAATACACTATCATCCATGTAAACAAGATATTCTTTTCTTTTCTTATTATTGTAAACAAAGTCTCTCCACGTAAGGGGGAATTGAGATTGGAAAAATCAGTTTTTAGTTACTTGATGAAATCTGTTGTTTTTTTTTTTAGTTTTTAATTGATATTTTTAGGTTTTGATTCATTAATTAGATTTTCTTAGTTTTTAATTAATCATTTTTTTTTTTTAGTTTTTGATGATCTTTGTTTATTTTTTAATTCTTTAAGATTTTTTTTTAGGTTTTGATTCATTACGACTTTTCTTTAGGATTTATTTAATATTCTTTTTTTTTATTTCTAGTTTTTTTTTTAGATTTTAATTCGTTAAGATTTTATTTTAGGTTTTGATTCATTAAGATTTTTTTTAGTTTTTTAATTGATATATTTTTAGTTTTTGATTAATGTTTTAAGTCTTTAATCCGTAAATAAGATTTTTTTTTAGGTTATGATTCATTATTAAACATTTTTAGTTTTTAATTGAGATTTTTCAAATTTTTGATATATATATAAGATTTTCTAGGTTTTGATTACTAAAAATATTTTTTTAATTCAATGATAAGATTTTGTTTTTGCTTTTATTTCATATGTAAGATTTATTTTTCTAAAATGTAAGATGTTGACCAGGTGAAAATGAGTTTGTTTGATTTCTTAAAATTTTGTAAATTTTTTATCTTATTAAAACGTAAAAATTCTCTTTCATTAAAATTATACTGGAGAAATTGCACTATTTTCTCCCTAGCTTAAAATTAACATAACCTAGTTTAATAGCAGGCCTCAATTATTTGGTAGTAAATTATTTTTTAATATTTTGTTCTTTTGTGTTTTATCAAACTTAGCCTTTGTCACACAAATAAAAATGGAGAAAATACGCTTTGTTAGATTAATATAACCCAGTTAACTTAAGTAGATTATGAAGTAATATTAAATAATGGAAAAAACCATAATCGGTGGGAAGGATTTATGCATTTTTTCTTCGACTTTCGACAAAAGATATTTTTTCATTCTTCAGTTATTTGAAGGACTAAGACGATACTAAATGTCTTTTTCAGGGCTTAAACATTGTAATTTATTATTATGATTTTTTTTTTTTATCCTTGGCGGGCTCGATCAACTTTTTTAGGACCAAGTCATTTTCATTACGTCACCATGAACAACATACATAAATTAATTGAATTATAATGTATGAATAGATACATTAAATTGGAAGGACTGTTAGTACTTTCGAAAAGTAACTTTGGCCCAATAAGAAATAACTCTATAATATAATCGTAGTTACATCTGAACCAAAATCACTGTTAAATAACTATCATCCACTTTTGAGACTGATTTTACCCTAAATTTCAACAACTGTACAAAATTATTTTTTTTAATGTTAAACAACAAGAAATATACAGAGTACATGATTATGAAAATTACCTTTAATATTATCATCAGAATGTTTATCCAATGTTCACTAACTCGTCTATATATTTTTTTTTATTAGGTGCCGTCAGTAACGAAATTATTATCCATAGAATGGAGTTATTTGTATAAACACTTGTTTTGTTATATGTTTGTATGTTTCAAGCATTGGATCACAATATTTAACTTTTTTTTCTCATAAGGATGAGAAATAATGATGTTGCTTTTCTAAAAAAAAAAAATGTTAATTTTTGGTATGTATAAAAAGAAATATTCTTTTAAAATTTTTGTATCTAAAAGAAGGCAGGAGCCTTTGAATGAAGGCCGAGTGGTGTGTACTTTCCTCACGGTCCCATAACCCTGTGAGGACGTCGGTGAACTCTTCTGGAAAGAGGAAAAAGGAAAGGTGAGGAGGAAGTGTTCTTCTTTGAGGTGGAAGTGTTCCTGTTCTTCTTTGAGGTGGAAGTGTTCCTCCTCCTCCTCCTCCTCCTCCTCCTCCTCCTCCTCCTCCTCCTCCTCCTCCTCCTCCTCCACCTCCTCCACCTCCTCCTCCTCTTCCTCCTCCTCCTCCTCTCGACTTTTCGAAATGTGACCTTTGTTGTTTGTTTACTCCCATTATGTCGTGCGTGAGGGCCCTTGAGAGTTACCCCATTAAGGCTTGCTTGAAGGATGGAGGGAGTTTCATATTAGGTCCCCATTAGGATCTACGTTAGGGATACAGCAAGATCTAAATATGTACATATATAGACCTTGGACACAGGTATCTAATTATGACGTGCATGAGGGACGCCTGGAGTTACCCCCACATCAAGGTTTGTTGGAGTGACGAGGCAGTTATCTCAATAGGATGTGCTATTGGGATGCTGAGAGACACCCCATTAAGGTGTGCGTGAGTGACAACAAAGTTTCCACATTGAGGTATATGTGATGAACGCTTGGAGTAACCCTAGAAAGGCATGCGGGGGGGGGGGGGAAGCAAGGAGTTACTCCATTAAGGCATGCGTAAGGGAATCAAGGAGTTACTCTATTAAGGCATGCGTGAGAGAAGCAAGGAGTTACTCCATTAAGGCATGTTTGAGGGAAGCAAGGAGTTACTCCATTAAGGCATGCGTGAGTGAAGCAAGGAGTTACTCCATTAAGGCATGCGTGAGGGAAGCAAGGAGTAACCCTAGTAAGGCATGCGTGAGGGAAGCAAGGAGTTACTCCATTAAGGCATGCGTGAGGGAATCAAGGAGTTACTCCATTAAGGCATGCGTGAGAGAAGCAAGGAGTTACTCCATTAAGGCATGCTTGAGGGAAGCAAGGAGTTACTCCATTAAGGCATGCGTGAGTGAAGCAAGGAGTTACTCCATTAAGGCATGCGTGAGGGAAGCAAGGAGTTACTCCATTAAGGCATGCGTGAGAGAAGCAAGGAGTTACTCCATTAAGGCATGTTTGAGGGAAGCAAGGAGTTACTCCATTAAGGCATGCGTGAGGGAATCAAGGAGTTACTCCATTAAGGCATGCGTGAGAGAAGCAAGGAGTTACTCCATTAAGGCATGCGTGAGGGAATCAAGGAGTTACTCCATTAAGGCATGCGTGAGAGAAGCAAGGAGTTACTCCATTAAGGCATGCTTGAGGGAAGCAAGGAGTTACTCCATTAAGGCATGCGTGAGTGAAGCAAGGAGTTACTCCATTAAGGCATGCGTGAGGGAATCAAGGGAGTTACTCCATTAAGGCATGCGTGAGAGAAGCAAGGAGTTACTCCATTAAGGCATGTTTGAGGGAAGCAAGGAGTTACTCCATTAAGGCATGCGTGAGTGAAGCAAGGAGTTACTCCATTAAGGCATGCGTGAGGGAAGCAAGGAGTAACCCTAGTAAGGCATGCGTGAGGGAAGCAAGGAGTTACTCCATTAAGGCATGCACGAGGGAATCAAGGAGTTACTCCATTAAGGCATGCGTGAGAGAAGCAAGGAGTTACTCCATTAAGGCATGCTTGAGGGAAGCAAGGAGTTACTCCATTAAGGCATGCGTGAGTGAAGCAAAGAGTTACTCCATTAAGGCATGCGTGAGGGAAGCAAGGAGTAACCCTAGTAAGGCATGCGTGAGGGAAGCAAGGAGTTACTCCATTAAGGCATGCGTGAGTGAAGCAAGGAGTTACTCCATTAAGGCATGCGTGAGGGAAGCAAGGAGTTACTCCATTAAGCCATGCGTGAGGGAAGAAAGGAGTTACTCCATTAAGGCATGCTTGAGGAGCTGTGAGTTACTCCATTAAAGCATGCTTGAGGAGCTGTGAGTAACTCCATTAAGGCGTGCTTGAGGAGCCGGGAGTTACTCCATTAAGGCGTGCTTGAGGAGCCGGGAGTTACTCCATTAAGGCATGCTTGGGGAGCTGGGAGTTACTCCATTAAGGCATGCTTGAGGAGCTGGGAGTTACTCCATTAAGGCATGCTTGAGGAGCTGGGAGTTACTCCATTAAGGCATGCTTGGGGAGCTGGGAGTTACTCCATTAAGGCATGCTTGGGGAGCTGGGAGTTACTCCATTAAGGCATGCTTGAGGAGCTGGGAGTTACTCCATTAAGGCATGCTTGAGGAGCTGGGAGTTACTCCATTAAGGCATGCTTGGGGAGCTGTGAGTTACTCCATTAAGGCATGCTTGGGGAGCTGGGAGTTACTCCATTAAGGCATGCTTGAGGAGCTGGGAGTTACTCCATTAAGGCATGCTTGAGGAGCTGGGAGTTACTCCATTAAGGCATGCTTGGGGAGCTGGGAATTACTCCATTAAGGCATGCTTGAGGAGCTGGGAGTTACTCCATTAAGGCATGCTTGAGGAGCTGTGAGTTACTCCATTAAGGCATGCTTGGGGAGCTGGGAGTTACTCCATTAAGGCATGCTTGAGGAGCTGGGAGTTACTCCATTAAGGCATGCTTGAGGAGCTGGGAGTTACTCCATTTAGGCATGCTTGGGGAGCTGGGAGTTACTCCATTAAGGCATGCTTGGGGAGCTGGGAGTTACTCCATTAACGCATGCTTGAGGAGCTGGGAGTTACTCCATTAAGGCATGCTTGAGGAGCTGGGAGTTACTCCATTAAGGCATGCTTGGGGAGCTGGGAGTTACTCCATTAAGGCATGCTTGAGGAGCTGGGAGTTACTCCATTAAGGCATGCTTGAGGAGCTGGGAGTTACTCCATTAAGGCATGCTTGGGGAGCTGGGAATTACTCCATTAAGGCATGCTTGAGGAGCTGGGAGTTACTCCATTAAGGCATGCTTGAGGAGCTGTGAGTTACTCCATTAAGGCATGCTTGGGGAGCTGGGAGTTACTCCATTAAGGCATGCTTGAGGAGCTGGGAGTTACTCCATTAAGGCATGCTTGAGGAGCTGGGAGTTACTCCATTAAGGCATGCTTGAGGAGCTGGGAGTTACTCCATTAAGGCATGCTTGGGGAGCTGGGAATTACTCCATTAAGGCATGCTTGAGGAGCTGGGAGTTACTCCATTAAGGCATGCTTGAGGAGCTGTGAGTTACTCCATTAAGGCATGCTTGGGGAGCTGGGAGTTACTCCATTAAGGCATGCTTGAGGAGCTGGGAGTTACTCCATTAAGGCATGCTTGAGGAGCTGGGAGTTACTCCATTTAGGCATGCTTGGGGAGCTGGGAGTTACTCCATTAAGGCATGCTTGGGGAGCTGGGAGTTACTCCATTAAGGCATGCTTGGGGAGCTGGGAGTTACTCCATTAAGGCATGCTTGGGGAGCTGGGAGTTACTCCATTAAGGCATGCTTGGGGAGCTGGGAGTTACTCCATTAAGGCATGCTTGAGGAGCTGGGAGTTACTCCATTAAGGCATGCTTGAGGGGCTGGGAGTCACTCCGACTATCTTTCTAATGAGGACAACATTAAAGGTTTAATGGTGTCTGGTTTCAGTCGCAGTATCATTAGAATAGATGCTCACCAGAACGTCAGCCTGGCAAGCCCAACCCCACACTGTGGTGCCCAACTACAGCAGTGGCCTCTCTAATAAACAGATTAAACTCACGGTCCCGGCTGGGATCGATCTGACGCCATGCGAATGCTAGGCGAACACATTACCACTTTAGCCTGGAGGTGAGGCTGATTCTGGAGGATAAGGATTTCCGCTGGAATGTGTAAAGGATTTTTAAAGGGAAGCATTGGAAGGGGACAAACTGGATGCGGATTGGAACCAGTAAAATGTTTGAAAAAGGGAAGGAAGAAGTTTAATTGATCTTAGGAATGAGTGAAAAGTGGGTTTTAGTAAAGATTAAAATTAGAGTAAATATTAGGATAGAAAATGGACAATTTCCAATTTCCATCTTAATGTATTTAACTTATATTTTTAAAATGTATATTGATATTTATTCTTCCTATTTCTTATTTTTTAATCAATCTTTTTTTGATAACCACTCTGTCTTTAATTGATATTAGGAATGGGGAAAAGTGAGGTTTAGTAAAGATTAAAATTTTAGTAAATGTTTAAGATAGAAAATGGACAATTTTCAATTTCTATCTTGATGTATTTAACCTACATTTTTAAAATGTTCATTGATATTTATTCTTCCCATTTCTGTATTTTTAATTAATCTTTTTTTATAACCACTCTGTCTTTAATTGATATTAGGAATGGGGAAAAGTGGGTTTTAGTAAAGTTTAAAATTAGAGTAATCGTTTAGGATAGAAAATGGACAATTTCCAATTTCCATCTTAATGTATTTAACCTACATTTTTAAAATGTTCATTGATATTTACTCTTCCTATTTCTGTATTTTTAATCAATATTTTTTTATACCCACTCTGTCCTGTCATACTCTCTTTTAGCCCTCGTTTTCCAAAACAACCTTAAGGACGTGACCCAATCTTTCATCATGAAAAAAATACTGAAAAACCCTGTATGCTTATCAGTGGAGAACAACATTGGGAAAGCCATTTTCTCTAAAGTGAGGGAAACTCGGAAACAATAGGAAAAGCAATTGGGTCATAATTCACTTTTGTGAGAGCTGACAGATGATATTTATTAAGGAAACTTCTCGTAAACGTTCTGGCGTCGAAAGGAAAATGGAAAATAGATATGAAATAATTTTATATTTGTCTGTCAGGTATGGCACTGTCTCGTTTTTTATTTCATAGGTGTGTATATATATATATATATATATATATATATATATATATATATATATATATATATATATATATATATATATATATATATTATATACACTATATGTATGTATGTACATATATATATATATATATATATATATATATATATATATATATATATATATATATATATAAACACACTCATATATATGTATATATGTATATATATACACAACCACATATATATATATATATATATATATATATATATATATATATATATATATATATATATATTTATATATATATACAATATACACACACATATATATATACATATATATATACACAAACGTATATATATATATATATATGTATATATTATATACACATAAATATATACATATATATATACACAAACATATATATGTATATATATATATGTGTATATATATATGTATATATATGTATATATATAAAATGCGTATATATATATATATATATATATATATATATATATATATATATATATATATATATATATATATATATATATATATGTATATATGTATATGTGATGCGTTTATATATATATATATATATATATATATATATATATATATATATATGTGTGTGTGTGTGTGTGTGTGTGTGTCTGTGTGTGTGCGTGTATGTGTACGTGTACCTCTACCTTGAAAGCAAGAGCCATCCTCAATGTAAGAACCACTTTTCTCCTAACACCCAAAACCTAAAAGGAAAATGAAAGCGGAACAAATGCTCCATTATGCATTTTTCAAAATCTAACCTTTCTCGCTTATTGGCTTTGTTACAATCTACTTGATGAATGCCTTCATTCTGCATTACTGCTGCTTGCCCGACCTAAATTTCATATTTACTTTGTAGGACTGACCTTATTACTGTTCTTAAAATATTCTATTTTTCCTTGTTTCCTTTACTCACTGGGCTATTTTCCCTGTTGGGGCCCCTTGGGCTTATAGCATTCTGCTTTTCCAACTAGGGTTGGAGCTTAGCAAGTAATAATAATAATAATAATAATAATAATAATAATAATAATAATAATAATAATAATAATAATCCATCCATATACCAAAGGCACTTCCCCCAATTTTGGGGGGTAGCCGACATCAACGAGAACAAAACAAAAAAGGGGACCTCTACTCTCTATGTTCCTCCAGCCTAACCAGGGACTCAGCCGAGTTCAGCTGGTACTGCTAGGGTGCCACAGCCCAACCTCCCACATTTCCACCACAGATGAAGCTTCATACTGCTGAGTCCCCTACTGCTGCTACCTCCGCGGTCATCTAAGGCACCGGAGGAAGCAGCAGGGCCTACCGGAACTGCGTCACAATCGCTCGCCATTCATTCCTATTTCTAGCACGCTCTCTTGCCTCTCTCACATCTATCCTCCTATCACCCAGAGCTTTCTTCACACCATCCATCCACCCAAACCTTGGCCTTCCTCTTGTACTTCTCCCATCAACTCTTGCATTCATCACCTTCTTTAGCAGACAGCCATTCTCCATTCTCTCAACATGGCCAAACCACCTCAACACATTCATATCCACTCTAGCCGCTAACTCATTTCTTACACCCGTTCTCACCCTCACCACCTCGTTCCTGACCCTATCTACTCGAGATACACCAGCCATACACCTCAGACACTTCATCTCAAACACATTCAATTTCTGTCTCTCCATCACTTTCATTCCCCGCAACTCCGATCCATACATCACAGTTGGTACAATCACTTTCTCATATAGAACTCTCTTTACATTCATGCCCAACCCTCTATTTTTTACTACTCCCTTAACTGCCCCCAACACTTTGCAACCTTCATTCACTCTCTGACGTACATCTGCTTCCACTCCACCATTTGCTGCAACAACAGACCCCAAGTACTTAAACTGATCCACCTCCTCAAGTAACTCTCCATTCAACATGACATTCAACCTTGCACCACCTTCCCTTCTCGTACATCTCATAACCTTACTCTTACCCACATTAACTCTCAACTTCCTTCTCTCACACACCCTTCCAAATTCTGTCACTAGTCGGTCAAGCTTCTCTTCTGTGTCTGCTACCAGTACAGTATCATCCGCAAACAACAACTGATTTACCTCCCATTCATGATCATCCTCGTCTACCAGTTTTAATCCTCGTCCAAGCACTCGAGCATTCACCTCTCTCACCACTCCATCAACATACAAGTTAAACAACCACGGCGACATCACACATCCCTGTCTCAGCCCCACTCTTACCGGAAACCAATCGCTCACTTCATTTCCTATTCTAACACATGCTTTACTACCTTTGTAGAAACTTTTCACTGCTTGCAACAACCTTCCACCAACTCCATATAACCTCATCACATTCCACATTGCTTCCCTATCAACTCTATCATATGCTTTCTCCAGATCCATAAACGCAACATACACCTCCTTACCTTTTGCTAAATATTTCTCGCATATCTGCCTAACTGTAAAAATCTGATTCATACAACCCCTACCTCTTCTAAAACCCCCCTGTACTTCCCAGATTGCATTCTCTGTTTTATCCTTAATCCTATTAATCAGTACTCTACCATACACTTTTCCAACTACACTCAACAAACTAATACCTCTTGAATTACAACACTCATGCACATCTCCCTTACCCTTATATAGTGGTACAATACATGCACAGACCCAATCTACTGGTACCATTGACAACACAAAACACACATTAAACAATCTCACCAACCATTCAATTACTGTCACACCCCCTTCCTTCAACATCTCAGCTTTCACACCATCCATACCAGATGCTTTTCCTACTCTCGTTTCATCTAGTGCTCTCCTCACTTCCTCTATTGTAATCTCTCTCTCATTCTCATCTCCCATCACTGGCACCTCAACACCTGGAACAGCAATAATCTCTGCCTCCCTATCATCCTCAACATTCAGCAAACTTTCAAAATATTCCGCCCACCTTTTCCTTGCCTCCTCTCCTTTTAACAACCTTCCATTTCCATCTTTCACTGTCTCTTCAATTCTTGTGCCGGCCTTTCTTACTCTCTTCACTTCTTTCCAAAACTTCTTCTTATTCTCTTCATATGACTGACCCAGTCCCTGACCCCACCTCAGGTCAGCTGCCCTCTTTGCCTCACGTACCTTGCGCTTTACTCTCCACCTTTTTCTCTCTATATTTTTTCATACTTCTCTATACTATTACTCTGCAGCCATTCTTCAAAAGCCCTCTTTTTCTCTTCCACTTTTACCTTCACTCCTTCATTCCCACCATTCACTGCCCTTCCCTCATGCTGCCTCCAACAACCTTCATGCCACATACATCACTTGCAATCCCAACAAAATTTTCTTTTGCTAACTTCCACTCCTCCTCTAAATTACCAGTTTCTCTTACTCTCACCTCGTCATATGCCATTTTCAACCTTTCCTGATATTTACTTTTTACCCCAGGTTTTATTAGCTCTTCAACCCTCACTAGCTCCCTTTTTCATCCACCTACTCTATTCTCCCCACTCTTTTGCTACAACCAATTTTCCTTCCACCAAAAAATGATCAGACATACCGTTAGCCATACCCCCTAAACAGGTGCACGTCTTTTCAATCTTCCAAACATTCTTTTAGTTATCAACACATAATCCATTAAGGCCCTTTCTACTACTCTTCCATTTTGCCACTCTTATCTATGTATACTTATTTTTATCTTTCTTAAAAAAGCTAGCACTTATTACCATCTCTTGTTCAACACACATATCTACCAGTCTCTCACCACTCTCATTTTCACCTGGTACGCCATACTTCCCAACGACACCTTCTACCTCTCCATCACCCACTCTAGCATTTAAGTCACGCCATAACAACTTCATAATTCCTTCTACCCAGTCCTTCTACTCACCTAGTTAATTTCATTCCAAAAACTCATTCCGCTCTTCTTCACTTTTCTCACTACCTGGCCCATACGCACTGACAAACGCCCAACATTCCCTACCCAACCTAACCCTTACCCCACATTAACCTAGATGATATCTCCTTCCATTCCACTACTTTACCTGTCATCCATTCACTCAGCAATAAAGCCACACCCTTCTCTCGCTCTTCCCCCTTTCAATCCCAGACACTCTACCAGACATTTCACCAAACATCACTTCACCCTTCTCCTTTCATCTTTGTCTCACAGCAAGGCCAATACATCCATCCTTCTACTTCTAAAACATACTTCCAATCTCACATCTTTTACTCTCTATCGTACTACATCCACGCACATTCAAACACCCCCAAAACTAGAGTGCGGGGAGCAGTCACTCTCCCCCCCAGGCTCCATCTCTTTGTTGCTGTCTCACAGGATACTTTTACAGGAGAGGGGGTTCCCAGCCCCCTCGTCCCGTCCCTTTTAGTCGCCTCTGACGACACGCAGGGATAACGTTGGCGCTATTCCTAATTGTTTTATGCCCCCGCGGCCACAGGGGGCATTCTATTTTTCCTTGTTTCCTTTACTCACTGGGCTATTTTCCCTGTTGGGGCCCCCTGGGGTTATAGCATTCTGCTTTTCCAACTAGGGTTGGAGCTTAGCAAGAAATGATGATTATGATAATAATAATAATAATGATAATAATAATATTAATAATTAATAATAATAATAATAATCATTCTATTTTTCCTTGTTTCCTTTACTCACTGGGTTATTTTCCCTGTTGGGGGCCCTTGGGCTTATAGCATTCAGCTTTTCCAACTAGGATTGTAGCTTAGCAAGAAATTATGATTATAATAATCATAATAATAATGATAATAATAATATGATAGTAATGATAGTTATAATAATAATAATAATAATAATAATAATCATCATCATCATCATCATCATCATCATCATCATCATCATCATCATCATCCCTATGTAAAAATAGACGAACTTTATCAATCCATTTGGATGGATTAACGGATGACAATAGAAAATCCGAAGCCAATAACGATAGTTAATCGAACCTTCGTTGTATTGCCTACTGTAGGCGGCGATATCTCAGAGTTAACGAACGTAAAATAAATCCATATTAATCATCTACGAAAATACGAACCAAGTGCAAGTCACAAACTTACAGTATCACGGCTCGTAAATATTTCATACAGAAATCTTTTTAGTCTTTCTTAATTAAAGCAGCGAGCAGGAGTAATCCGATTTTAAATCTCCCACGTCTGTTTTCTTTCGGCCTTGCCATTTACTGTTGTTTAAGAGAGATAGAAGAGATGGAGGTAGAAGAGATAGAGATGGGAGATAGCTGGGAGGTTGATCTCCATATTCCCCGTAGGTGTTCGGAGATTAATTGCTTCGTAGTGAGCTAGGTTTTGGAAGTGCGTTTGTTTTCCTGTTCTGTTGTTTCAGATGGTTCTAGGTGTTGGGTCTCTTGGTTCTGTGTATTCTTCGATGTTATAGTGATGTTTTTCTTTATATATGTATATGTATAGGTATATATACACATATATACATATATATATATATATATATATAATATATATATATATATATATATATATATATATATATATATATTTATATATATATATACAGTATATATATGCTTTACTGCCTACAAGGATCACGTGACTTGATATACATCAAAAGCCAGTAGGAAATAATGAAAGCTTTAGTACCAAGCGCTTCCGTGCATTTTAATACACTTCTCCAGGATACAATAGCTTGGTACTAAAGCTTGTTATTATTTCCTACTGGGCTTTGATATATATAATATATTATATATATATATATATATATATATATATATATATATATATTATATATATATATATAATATATATATATATATATATATAGATAGATATATAGATAGATAGATAGATAGATAGATAGATAGATAGATAGATAGATATATTCTCACATGTATACCTTTCATTTTATTAATAAAATATTGACTAACGAAAAATGATAGTAACCTTTCACATATATCCTATTTATTTGATTGTTGCCCCTATTTTTCACCCTTGGCTTATCAGTTATTCAATCCTTCAATAACTCATTGTTACAAGTTGTGACTATGTATGTTTACATTTCTGTACCTTTAAAGCAAGTATTGCAGAGCATATAATGCTTATGACTTTATTCAAGACACCAGGATGCACGTCGTTTCAATTCACAAATCCCTCATGTTTCATAACACAGGTGAATCGTAAGTCCATTTGCCAGAAGCATTTGTTACCTTCGCCAACTTCGTTATGATTTAATACTGTCCCACACGTGTTTCGTACACGTTTGTACACTGTATCGTGATAGCTTATTTTATCTCTCACTATCTCCGCAGTGATAATAGAAACCTCCTTAAGCTTGCTATGCATGTTTTGCACTATTTGAATTTTCTGTCATTCCTGCTCTCAACTGTGTGTATAAAAGCTCGTTTTCTCATTGAATAAACCTCACCTGCATTCATTTCGCTTCTCTGTTAACAGCTAACAGGCCCCTTGCACAATTTACGTGTATTTATTATTCATATTTGCGTGCTTGTGCTTAGCATAACTCAAAAACTATTTACCGAATATCATGAAAATTTGTGGGGTCATAGGCCTTGATTCAGAGACACTTTGATTGGGTTTTGATAGTGATTGGGTCAAAGGTTAAGGTTACTAAAAGGTCAAACACTTTTTTTCTATATCTTGGTAAATTTTTATTTGATAATTATGAAACTTTAGTGCCAAAATGTGCATAATCCATTGCCTATCTTGTGATATACAACATATAGGCGAAGCTTTG
>NC_090736.1:158270638-158273138 GCF_036898095.1 Palaemon carinicauda
TACATGTCTTTGCTTATGCATTTTTGCTAATGTATTACACAAATCAAAATATATTCTAGACGTACGATCAAAATAAAAATAAAAAATAATTCCATGCAATACTAAATCAGCAATTAATCACAAATAAATATATACCATTAACAAAACTAAGAAAACCTTTCGTATTAACCCTTTTACCCTCAAAGGACGTACTGGTACGTTTCACAAAACTCATCCCTCTACCCCCATGGACCTACCGGTACGTCCTTGCAAAAAAATGCTATAAAAATTTTTTTTTTTCTTAAGTATGTATTTCCATTACCCTTTTATAAAAACCCAAATTTTAATGCTGGAGCTAACCAAACACGATTGGGCCACTGATCACACAAATGAAGACGTCGGAAATGAGGAGAGACGCGAAGGTGAAATGGATGAAGCATTCCAAATTTTCGGGTCTATTCATCAAGAGCCCAGAAACACCCTCGGAATGTCAATGGAAAAGACGCGTCAACGCCGTTGGCAATTAGGAATTCCGTGGACGAAACACGACCACATTTCATTGGAGACTAATGGGTGATAGAGGAGAGGGGGCTGGGGGGGGGGGGTGGGCGGTATAAGAGGGGTGGGTAGAATTGGGGGGGAGGAGGTGGTAAAACTGGAGGTGTGTGTGTGAGCTAACGAGCTGAACCTAGATGTATCGTAGTAAGACGATCTGTTAGTCATTTTACGTGAGTTTAAACATGGTGGAGGCTTCCTCCTCGTGGAAAAGATGGAAGAAGACTCAATTTTCATTCTCATAAGGCGTTCAGACTATTTGCCCCTTGAAAATTGTATTTTCCATCTTGCTCATAAGAGGGTTTATACTAAGCACGTTGAAAATTGTACTTTCCATCTTGCTCATAAGGGGGTTTATAATATGCACCTTGAAAATTGTATTTTCCATCTTGCTCATTAAGGGGTTTAGACTATTTGCCCTTTGAAAATTGTATTTTCCATCTTGCTCATAAGGGGGGTTTATACTATACACCTTGAAAATTGTATTTTCCATCTTGCTCATTATGAGGTTTAGACTATTTGCCCCTTGAAAATTGTATTTTCCATCTTGCTCATAAGAGGGTTTATACTATGCACCTTGAAAAATTGTGTTTTCCATCTTGCTCTTATAGGTGTTTAGACTATTTGCTAATTTAAAATTGGATTTTCCATCTTGCTCATAGAGGGTTTAGAACTATTTGCCCCTTGAAAATTGTATTTTCCATCTTGCTCATAAGGGGGTTTTGGACTATTTGCCCTTGTAATTTGTATTTTCCTTCCTGCTCATTAAGAGTTTAGACTGTTTGCCACTTGAAAATTATATTTTCCATCTTGCTCATAACGGGGTTTAGACTATTTGCCCCTTGAAAATTGTATTTTTCTTCTCGCTCCTAAGGGTGTTTAGACTATTTACCCCTTGAAAATTGTATTTTCCATCTTGCTCATTATGAGGTTTAGACTATTTGCCCCTTGAAAATTGTATTTTCCATCTTGCTCATAAGAGGGTTTATACTAATGCACCTTGAAAAATTGTGTTTTCCATCTTGCTCATATAGGTGTTTAGACTATTTGCTAATTTAAAATTGGATTTTCCATCTTGCTCATAGAGGGTTTAGACTATTTGCCCCTTGAAAATTGTATTTTCCATCTTGCTCATAAGGGGGTTTGGACTATTTGCCCCTTGTAATTTGTATTTTCCTTCCTGCTCATTAAGAGTTTAGACTGTTTGCCACTTGAAAATTATATTTTCCATCTTGCTCATAAGGGGGTTTTAGACTATTTGCCCCTTGAAAATTGTATTTTTCATCTCGCTCCTAAGGGTGTTTAGACTATTTACCCCTTGAAAATTGTATTTTCCATCTTGCTTTTAAGGGGGGTTTAGACTATTTGCCCCTTGAAAATTTGTATTTTTCCATCTCGCTTAATAAGGGTGGTTTAGGACTATTTGCTCCTTGAAAATTGTATTTTCCATCTTGCTCATAAAGAGGTTTAGAGTATTTGACAAAGGCCTCAGACATGACCGTATTCATTTTCAAGGTTTGGCCATTTTTATCACAACGGTGGCCAGTGCAGATTGTTGATGATGGAAGACTATTGTCATTACTCCCATAATTAAAATTGTGGCCAGGAAGGTGTTCACTAACAAACACATAAACAAACACACAAGTAGGGGATAAAACATAACCTCCTTCCAGCTTCGTTGGCGGAGGTAACAACTGATATTTCAAAGTTTCTGCAATGGCTGTCCTTTGATGAATGATTTGGTTTTCGATATAGGTATGTGAATAGAGTTCAATTATAATTATTACCAATCTTGACAAGGATTCTGCAAGAGAAACACGGAGACCTAATCAACCCCCCCCCCCCCGCTGTAATTCACAATAGTAATGTAATTGAATTTATGGGCAGTCACTATTAAGGTAAGATTTTATTTGGAAAAGTTTTTTCCCTGTTTAATAGAAAATATGAAATAATTTGGATAAAGCGT
>NC_090736.1:158280638-158283138 GCF_036898095.1 Palaemon carinicauda
TGATCACCGGCCCTTGAAGCCCTGGTGTTGTCGTGTTGACAATGGAGATCAGGGAATTACATCCTAAAGCCTTGTTGAAAACGTTTGTAGCGCGACTCGGCCATTCGCTGTCCCCCCCATTCAACGTTTGGCCTCGTTCGAAACCATCAAATGTGACTTCAACGTAATATTTCACGCAATAGTTACTATGAGACACTTGTTGTTTGATTGTAAGCTAGCTCTGTTTGCGTATAAAAGGTTACTCTTGGTAATGTTTATATTGTATACCAGTAATTGAGATACGCAAATGGCCACTCAGTGCCGTATGTCAACTCAAGCCATCGACAGGCGATTCGGACGACATCATTTCGGTTACACCTATTGGGTATCGTCGTTTGTTGCTGATTGGTCACGGATGCCTGGTTTGAAGATCGCATCGGCCAGCTTGAAAATACATTGATCCTTACAAGGCCCATAAAGGATTCGGACCGACGAGAACATTTTCGTTCCACGTAACCCCCTCCTTCTCCTCCTCCTCCCCTCCCCCTCCCCTCTTTCCCCTCCTCCCCCTCCCCCTCCCCCTCCCCCTCCCCCTTTCCCCTTCCCCCTTCCCCCTCCAGGGAGTAGATTCCGTTCCAGACCCAACAATTATAAAGGGACCATATTTTTACCCTCTTATTGTAGTCGATCATTTATCGATGCTGTTCCAATTACGTTCGTAATACTTGATTACTGTCATGTATATTTTTTCTGGATTTACGTTTGGTTTTAATCAGTTGATAATGATTCAATTGGAATTTGGTTTGAATCATTTGGTAATGATACCATTGGAATTTGGTTTGAATCATTTGGTAATGATACCATTGGAATTTGGTTTTAATCAGTTGGTAATGATACATTTGGAATTTGGTTTTAATCAGTTGGTAATGATACAATTTGAATTTGGTTTTAATCAGTTGGTAATGATACATTTGGAATTTGGTTTTAATCAGTTGGTAATGATACCATTGGAATTTGGTTTTAATCAGTTGGTAATGATACAATTGGAATTTGGTTTTAATCAGTTGGAAATGATACAATTTGAATTTGGTTTTAATCAGTTGGTAATGATACAATTGGAATTTGGTTTTAATCAGTTGGAAATGATACAATTTGAATTTGGTTTTAATCAGTTGGTAATGATACAATTGGAATTTGGTTTTAATCAGTTGGTAATGATACATTTGGAATTTGGTTTTAATCAGTTGGTAATGATACAATTGGAATTTGGTTTTAATCAGTTGGAAATGATACAATTTGAATTTGGTTTTAATCAGTTGGTAATGATACAATTGGAATTTGGTTTTAATCAGTTGGTAATGATACATTTGGAATTTGGTTTTAATCAGTTGGTGATGATACATTTGGAATTTTGTTTTAATCAGTTAATAGTAATAGTGAAATGGGAATTTTGTTTTTAATCAGTTGGTGGTAATGAAATTGAAATTTGGTTTTAACCAGATGTTTATAATGAAATGGACATTTGGTTTTAATCATTTGGTGATACTAAAATGGAAATTTAGTTTTAATCCGTTTTTTGTTAATTAAATTGGAATTTGGTTTTAATTAGTTAACTATGAAATGGAAACTTGGGTTTAATCAGTTAGTAATTATAAAATTTGGGAATTTAGTTCTTAGCTAGTTCAGGGACCTTTTTCATGTTAATATAAGTTATATTCATCCCTTTTGTTAAAATTATATCCGTTAATAATCCAATTATATATTTTTTTTATATTGGTGATATTTATGTATAATTTGAAAAGCGTTTTAAAAAAGGGTTATGACTTCACTATTGTTGTAAAGATTAAAGTGTTTTTATCAGCACTATCCATATCAATTTAAAAGTGAAAAAAAAGGCTTGCCATTTCCTGAGTATGATAACTTAATTAATTTTAGAGCATATTAAAGATTATGATTGTAATTTTTCTTAGTTTATTTTTGCCAGTTATTGGAACAATTTATTCTGTCATGATTTTCGTAAAGTTTTAAATAACAACTCCGAATTTTCAAGTAGTAACTGACTAAGACATTTTTTGTTTGGTTTTTCGAACATTTAAAAAAAAAGACATTATTAGTAATGAAATAAAAATACACACGCGCACAAAAACACACACATATACATTTACACTTACTGTATTTATATTATATGTTTTACTTTCACCATTAATGGAGTGTCATTAGCATATACATTTACACTTACTTTATTTATATCATATGCTTTGCTTTCACCATTAATGGAGTGTCATCATTTGACGCAATTTTCTCTTTAACATATTCTATTCCGGAGGTTGTGAGCCCCAGAGTCAATTGACTCTAACTAGCTCTATGTTCTTAAGTTGACTTCTAAATGGGTCTAATTTGGGAAAGGTTGGGATCAAACCGTGGCCCTTACGAACGTGATACCAGTGCTTGAACCTTTGCCCCCTATTATTATTATTATTATTATTATTGTTACTAGCTAAGCTACAACCCTAGTTGGAAA
>NC_090736.1:158288138-158290638 GCF_036898095.1 Palaemon carinicauda
TTTTTCCAAGGCATAATTGGCCGACCGGTTATTCTTCTGCGGAGAAATTGGCCGTCCGGTTATTTTTCCAAGGCAAAATTGGCCGACCAGTTATTCTTCTGCGGAGAAATAGGCCGTCCGGTTATTTTTCCAAGGCAAAATTGGCTGTCCGGTTATTCTTCCGTGGAAGAATTGGCCGTCCGATTATTCTTCTGTGAATAAATTGGCCGTCCGGATATTCTTCCGCGAAGAAATAGGCTGTCCAGTTATTTTTCCGTGGAGAAATTGGGAGTCCGGTTTTCTTCTGTGGAAAAATTGGCCGTCTGGCTATTCATGCGGAGAGATTGGCCATCCAGTTATTCTTACGGGGAGAAATTGGCCGCCTGGTTATTCTTACATGTAGAAATTAGCCGACCGGTTATTCTTCCACAGAGAAATTGGCCAACCGGTTATTCTTCCACAGAGAAATTGGCCAACCGGTTATTCTTCCGCAGAGGACTTAGCCGTCCAGTTATTCTTCCTCAGAGAAATTGGCCGTCCGGAAGGTTGAGAAATTGGCCTTTCTGATATTCTTCCACGAAGAAATTGGTTGTCCAGTTATTCTTCGGTGGAGTAATTGGCCGTGCAGTTATTCTTCCATGAAGAAATTGGGTGTCCGGTTATTCTTCCACAAAGAAATTGGCTGACCGGTTATTCTTTTGTGGAGAAATTGGCTGTCCGGTCATTCTTCCTCGAAGAAATTGGCTGACCGGTTATTCTTCTGTGGAGAAATTGGCTGTCTGGTGATTCTTCCATGCAGAAATTGGCAGCAGGTTATTCTACTACGAAGAAATTGGCTGTCTGGTTATTTTTCCGTAGAGATATTGTCCGTCCTGTTATTGTTCCACGGAGAAATTGGGCGTCCGGTTATTCTTCCACGAAGAAATTGGCTGTACAGTTGTTATTCCGTGGAGATATTGTCCGTCCTGTTATTGTTCCACGGAGAAATCGGCTGTCCTGTTATTGTTCCACAGAAAAATTGGCTGTCCGGTTGTTCTCCCGCGGGGGAATTGGTGGTCCAGTTACTGTTCCACGGACAAATTAGCCGTCCAGTTACCCTTCCGTGAACAAATTGGGCCTCCGGTTACTCTTCCACGGTCAAATTGGCCGTCCGGTTACTCTTCCACGGACAAATTGGCCGTCCAGTTACTCTTCCGCAGACAAATTGGCCTTCCGGCTACTCTTCCGCGGACAAATTTGTTGTCCCATTACTCTTCCGCGGACAAATTTGTCGTATGGTTACTCTTCCACCGAGAAATTGGCCATCCGGTTACTCTTCCACCGAGAAATTGGCCGTCCGGTTACTCTCCTGCAGAGAAATTGCCTGTCCGGTTTCTCTTCTGTGGAGAAATTGGCCGTCCGGTTTCTCTTCCGTGGAGAAATTGGCCGTCCGGTTACTCTTCTGTGGAGAAATTGGTTGTCCGGTTACTCTCCTGCGGAGAAATTGGCTGTCCGGTTTCTCTTCCGCTGAGAAATTGACCGTCCGGTTTCTCTTCCACGGAGAAATTGACCGTCCGGTTACTCTTCCTCTTACAAATTGTTTATCTGGTTACTTTTCCGAGGACAAAGAGCCCGGCCTGTTTTTCTTCTGCGGACAAATTAGCCGTCCGGTTACTCTTCCGTGGAAAAATTGGCTATCCAGTTACTCTTCCGCGGAAATATTTGAAATCTGGTTAGTCTTCCACGGAGAAATTAGCCGTCCGGTTACTCTTCCTCGGACAAACTTGCCGTCCGGTTACTCTTCTGCGGAGAAATTGGCCGTCCGATTACTCTTCCTCGAACAAATTGGCCGTCCGGTTATTCTTTCGTGGACAAATTGGCCAGCCGGTTATTCTTCCGTGGACAAATTGGCCGTCCGATAACTCTTCTGCAGAAAAATTGACCGTCCGGTTAATCTTTTGCGCAGAAATTTGACATCCGTTTATTTTTACGTGGAAACAATGGACCATTCGGTCATGTTTCCGTCGAAAAAAGGTCTGCCCGGTTATTCGAAAAAAATTGCGTTGCGATTTTGTTGCTCTGTCAGTAATTAAGAGCCATTAGTTGCCTCTACCCTTTAGATATCGTTCGACGACAATCCGGCCGATAACGTATGTTATGGTTCCAATTCTCAGGCATTACAGGATTTCCTGTTTTTCAATTTGATGGTATTGGTATTGTATTCGCGATGGCGAATGACGTTACGCAGTGGTAAGCGGATTAATAAGAAAAGGAATCAAACTAGTATTCCATTCATTTATGGAAAATGTTAAATCTATGTGAAACCGGCGAGAAATATTCGTCGATATCGAAAATTTGTTTGCGTTCAATCAATTCAAATTCTTGATTTGGAACTAGAATTATTATTATTATTATTATTATTATTATTATTATTATTATTAGCTAAGTTACAATCCTAGGTTGAAAAATCATGATTTTATAAGCCCAAGGCCTCCAACAGGGAAAAGTAGCCCATTGAGGAAAGGAAGCAAAGAAATAAGTA
>NC_090736.1:158295638-158302082 GCF_036898095.1 Palaemon carinicauda
TATATATATATATGTATGTATATGTATATATATATTTATATCTATATTTATATATAAGTATATATATATGCATACATATATATTTATATATATATATATATAAATATATTTATATTTATATATATGTATATATACATATATATATCCGAACAGCTTGGAAACAAAACTCATTTAGATATAAGTTGACATCATTATCTTGATCTGTAATGCCTTTGTTCTGGATGAAATTCCTCAAGATCTAAAATGAATCATAGAGATTGAGTGAATTTAATATAATCGTTTAAAGAATAAAGAGATAGTTGCGCAGATTTCCTCCGCAGCAGCTTGTTTCTCAACCTTTGGCTCGACCATGACCTTGACTTTTGACCTTAACATGTATTAATTGACGTGGATTTTCATACACTCAGAAATGAATCAAGTTTGAAAGCTCTGACAACGATGTCCAAACTTACGGTTGATTACGTGAATTGAACCTTTTGCTTAACCGTGACCTTGACCTTTGAGCTTGACCTTCCAAAATTTAATAATTTCCAGCTATTTACATAAAAGTTAATCCATGCAAGATTCATTACTGTACGATTAAAATTGTGACTTAGAAACTATTCACAAACAAACATAAACACACACAAACAAGGGTTTAAAACATAACCTCCTTCCAACTTCGTTGGCTGAGCTAATGACATGAAGCATTAAATTTTTAAGAGCAGTGATGATGAATCCACCAATAAATGTAGAAGATTAATTCTGTCTGGAATTAGGATTTAAATGTTGGTGTATAAGCTGATGAGAACAGACATGACCTCTCATTACGCAACGGTTGGATTTGATAAGCACAAAACAAAGTAAGGCTGCTGTTAGAACAATTAAATTGAATAGCTCTCTCTCTCTCTCTCTCTCTCTCTCTCTCTCTCTCTCTCTCTCTCTCTCTCTCTCTCTCTCTCTCTATCTCTCTCTCTATCTCTCTCTCTCTCTCTCTCTCTCTCTCTTTATATATATATGTATATATATATATATATATATATATATATATATATATATATATATATATATATATATATATACACACATATATATATATATATATATATATATATATATATATATATATATGTATATATACATACATGTATATATATATATATATATATATATATATATATATATATATATATATATATATATATATATATATATAAAATCAAACTTCTAACTAAGTCGTTGCATTGTTTTCAAAGAGTCCAGTGAATCAAAATAAGGAGAGATCTTAATGTATTTAATTAAAACTGTTAATTGTAATAAGGATATACCAAATCACAGTGTAAATCCTTAATATGTTCTCCAAGTCATGAAATAAAAATAGGAAATAAAATCAACCTATCACACAAAAGCTGTTTATTGAAATAAATCATTAAAATAAGGTTTAAGAAACAAGGACGTAGTGAAAGGAAGAGAGTGGGAATCCTCTTTATTATTCCTTCCTTCAATTGAGAGGTGGAATTGTTTGAAAGAGGTCCCCTGAATACGAATAAGAATTGGGCGGTTGATCCACCCACCGGGATCCACCCACCGGTGTCGTCGAAGAGACTCGTCACTTTGAATCCCCGTATCACCAAAGAGATTGGAAACCCATCAAGGTTTAGAAACGGGGCACGGGGTGTAGAAGAGTGTGGGGTGAGATGGTCCCTGGGGCGTAGAAGAGTGTGGGGTGAGATGGTCCCTGGGGCGTAGAAGAGTGTGGGGTGAGATGGTCCCTGGGGGGTAGAAGAGTGTGGGGTGAGATGGTCTGTGGGGCTAGAAGAGTGTGGGGTGAGATGGTCTATGGGGGTAGAAGAGTGTGGGGTGAGATGGTCCCCGGGGGGTAGAAGTGTGGGGTGAGATGGTCCCGGGAGGGTAGAAGAGTGCGGGATAATATGGTCCCTGGGGGTAGAAGAGTGTGGGGTGAGATGGTCCCTGGATGGTAGAAGAGTGTGGGGTGAGATGGTCCGTGGGAGGGTAGAAGAGTGTGGGGTGAGATGGTCCCTGGAGGTAGAAGATTGTGGGGTGAGATGGTCCGTGGAGGGTAGAAGAGTGTGGGGTGAGATGGTACCTGGAGGGTAGAAGAGTGTGGTGTGATATGGTCCTCCCTGAAGGTTAGAAGAGTGTGGGATGAGATGATCCCCCCACCACCCCCCTGGCTCCGGTGCTCTTAGGACCGGCTTTTGGGGGGCGTAATATAGTGTAGGTTTCTGTGAATCACTTACCTACAAGAGCCCGTGTCTTGCTATAAGCAAAGCGCTGTAAAATGAACGAACTTACCTGGTCTTGAATACTGATGAGATGTTTTCATGGTTATATGAATGTCTGCATCCGAAATATATCTCCCTTCTGTCCAATTTCATCTACTTGGCTTTCGCTCCTGGTTTGGTTTTTTTTATTTTTTTTTTTTTTTTTTTTTTTTTTTTTTTTTTTTTTTTTTTTTTTTTTTAAGAACGGGGTTCATTTTTAATTTAATAAAATTTTTCAGTTATTGCTTTAATTTTCGAATATTGGGATTATTGAATATTTTTGGAAATCTTTTCAATTCGTTTTTTTTTCTCTCATGTTAATTTCTGTTCTACTAAAAGTGGCTATCATTTAATGAGTTTATTAATGTTCCTTACCATTGTCAGGGAAAAAATATTTTTAATTATGTCGATTTTTTTCCCTTGCATCGTATCTATTAGTAATTAAAAAGATGTTTGCACGTAAAGTAAAGTGCACACTGTTCTATCTTATTTCTCTTCCTCTCATTTTGTTAAATTTTTTATAGTTTATATAGTAGATATTTAATTTAATGTTACTCCTTGAAATATTTTATTTTTCCTTAAGTTTCCTTTCCTCACTGGGCTATTTTCCCTGTTGGAGCCCCTGGGCTTATAGCATCCTGCTTTTCCAAATAGGGTTGTAGCCTAGCAAGTAATAATAATAATAATAAGAAGAAGAAGAAGAAGAAGAAGAAGAAGAAGAAGAAGAAGAAGAAGAAGAAGAAGAAGAAGAAGAAGAAGAAGAAGAAGAAGAAGAAGAAGAAGAAGAATAATTAAATGCCATCCTCCAGTTTCGAATACCTGAACGATGGGTTTGAGTGTCGACATGATCAGCAAAGGTACACTAGTCAGGGTCACCTATACTAGGTTGGTTTGCTGTAGGGGATCTGACAAAAATATCCCACCATTAACAGTCCGCAGTGGCCAGCGTGATGATGGAAACGGCCAAACTTCAATAATGAATTGACATGTCTGGTGCAATGGACTAGAAATGAAAGTGGTCTTTGTTACTTTATACATGCTATAAAATTATTTTTTATTTAGTAGATTGTAGGACATTAGTAGAAAACGAAGTTTCATTTCTGATTAATTTTTTTTCATTTTCGTATCTAGAAATTAACTAGATATGAAAGCAAGTAGTCTTTGTTATATTTTCCATTTTGCAAAATGATTTTCCATCCAGTATATTGTGACATATTCTCGAACATGAGCGGAAAAAGAAAATGTAAGACCTGTGAAAAGTTTTCTTTTGCCGGAAGGAAGTGAGTAATTTACTTCCGAGTCTTTTGCCCGATTGATATAGATATAGAATATTCTAGATTTGCAAGGCTGGATATTTTTTCTAGACAAAATCCGTGTGAGCGTTGGTGAGAGTCTGAAATATAAGATGTGATAGTTCATGGCAGCGGACAGCCGAGATGTTGCAAGAGAGAATATGTATTATAAAAAATTTTCATAGGATAGGAATTTTTTTTTTTTTTTTTTTTTTTTTTTTTTTTTTTTTTTTTTAAGGCCGCTAATGAATGTTAGAGCCAAGGGACAGTGACACCATTACCCTATTCAGGGGGACAATGCCCTAGAGACTGACCATATATACGTATGATCAGGGCCCAAGCCCCCCTCTCCACCCAAGCTAGGGAGGGCCAGGCAATGATTTCATGAAGCTTATTATAGGGTGTGATGTAATGAGACTTATTATAGGATATGATTTAATGAAACTTATTATAGGATCTGATTTCGTGAAGCTTATTATAGGGTGTGATTTCTTGAAGCTTATTATAGGGTGTGATTTCATGAAGCTTATTATAGGATCTCATTCAATGAAACTTATTATAAGGTGTGATTTCATGAAGCTTATTATAGGATGTGATTTCATGAAACCTATTATAGGATCTGATTTAATGAAACTTATTATAAGGTGTGATTTCATGAAGCTTATTATAGGGTGTGATTTCGTGAAGCTTATTATAGGATGTGATTTCCTGAAGCTTATTATAGGATGTGATTTCTTGAAGCTTGTTATAGGATGTGATTTCTTGAAGCTTATTATAGGTTGTGATTTCATGAAGCTTTTTATAGGGTGTGATTTCATGAAGCTTATTATAGGATGTGATTTCACGAAGCTTATTATAGGGTGTGGTTTCATGAAACGTATTATAGGCTATGATTTAATTAAACTTATTAAATTATCTGATTTCATGAAGCTTATTATAAGGGGTGATTTCACGAAGCTTATTAAAGGATGTGATTTCACGAAGCTTATTATAGGATGTGATTTCACGAAGCTTATTATAGGATGTGATTCCATGAAACCTATTATAGGATATGATTTAATGAAACTTATTATAGGATCTGATTTCATGAAGCTTATTGTAGGGTGTGATTTCATAAAGCTTATTATAGGGTGTGATTTCATAAAGCCTATTATAGGGTGTGATTTCATAAAGCTTATTATAGGGTGTGATTTCATAAAGCTTATTATAGGGTGTGATTTCATGAGGCTTATTGTAGGGTGTGATCTCATGAAGCGTATTATAGGGTGTGATTTCATGAAGCTTTTTATAGTATGTGATCTCATGAAGCTTATTATACGGTGTGATTTCATGAAGCTTAGTATATTAGCATTTTACTGTTTTTTTTATTGTAATTCTCAATTTCTTATATATTTGGATTATCATCGGATGTGTTAAAAAACTCAAATATTTTAAAAAAAGACACTAGTTTAGAATTCAACTTATCGCGTTTTCTAATAATCAACTTTTAATTTCTTATACTTTGTTTTCTAAGACCCAATTTTCTTTTATTTTATAAGAATTTATTCAATTCAAGTTATTTCATTTTTTGTAATTCAGTTTTTCTTTCGTTTTCTCAAAGACTCAACTTTTCAATTTACCTTTTTTTTCGTTTTCTACGACTATTTTCTTTTATTTTCTAAGACTTAATTTATTCAGTTTAATTTAGTTCATTTTTTGTAACTCAATTTTCTTTTCGTTTTCTCTAAGACTCAACTTTTCAATTTACCTTTTTTCGTTTTCTAAGATTCAATTTTCTTTCATTTTTTAAGACTTACCCTTTTCAATTTACCTTTTTTATTTTCCCTAGACTCAATTTTCTTTTGTTTTTTAAGATTTACTCTTTTCAATTTACCTTTTTTCTTTTTCCTAGACTCAATTTTCTTTTGTTTTTTAAGATTTACCCTTTTCAATTTACCTTTTTTCTTTTTCCTAGACTCAATTTTCTTTTGTTTTTTAAGATTTACCCTTTTCAATTTACCTTTAACCGTTTTCTAAGACTCAATTTTCTTTTATTTTTTAAGACACCCTATTCAATTTACCTTCTTCCGTTTTCTAAGACTCAAATTATTTCTCGTTTTAGAAGTCTCAAATTTTTTTCGTTTGCTAAGACTATTTTTTTTTTTTTTTTTTTTTTTTTTTATAAATTTACCTACTTTCATTTTCAATAAGGCTCATATTTTCAATTAACTTCTTAAGTATTCTTTAGACAACTTTTCAATTTACCTTTTTTCGTTTTCTGAGTCTCAGATTTTCGAAATACCATTTTTCCATTTCGTCCTCCCTACGAATTTTGACATTTGTGAATTTTCCGTTTTCCTCGCATGGATATTTCATATATACTTTATTCTTCGATTTTCTCTTCACGAATATAAGAGTTGAAAAACATCCCATGTTCATCCATATTCCTTTATTTTTGGAAATTCTAACCCTCATAAAATTCTGGTCTATAAAATCCTATGCGACTATTTTCAAGTTTTTTTTTTCCATGGCCAATATCATTTTTATATTATAGATAAATCATTATTTTTAATAATATAGTCTTTATTCCTGTTTCTCTCGTGGTTACTGTAACATAAATGACCTCAAAGCCAATAATACATTAAAAAAAAAATGAAAAAAAAACCAAGACAGAAATGTCCACTGCAGAACAAAGGCCTCAGACGTGACTTTATTCGCATTTCTTTTTTAAATGGACAGGTTTAAGATGACACAAACGCACTGGGTCAATCAAAGCACGTCTATAATAATAATAATAATAATAATAATAATAATAATAATAATAATAATAATAATAATCGATATTTATTATTATTATTACCAATTATTATTATTATTATTGTTGTTATTATTATTATCATCATCATCAT
>NC_090736.1:158312582-158317582 GCF_036898095.1 Palaemon carinicauda
CTTCCTCTTATTTTGCTAATGTGTTTATAGTTTATATCATAGTTATTTATTTTAGTGTTTCTCTTCTTAAAATATTTTATTTTTTCTTGTTTCCTTTCCTCACTGGGCTATTTTCCCTGTTGGAGCCCCTGGGCTTATAGCATCCTGCTTTTCCAACTAGGGTTGTGGCTTGGGAAGTAATAATAATAATAATATTAATAATAATAATGATAATAATAATAATAGTATCATCATCATCATTATCATTATCATTATTATTATTATTATTATTATTATTATTATTATTATTAGCCAAGCTACGACCCTAGTTGGATAAGCAAGATGCTATAAGCCCAAGGGCTCTAATAGGGAAAAATAGCCCAGTGAGGAAAGGAAATAAGGAAATAAATAAATAATGAGAACAAATTAACAGTAAATCATTCTTAAAACAGTAACAACGTCAAAACAGATATGTCATATATAAACTTAATTTTATTATTTTTATTTTTATTTTTATTTCTATTTCTATTGTTATTTTTATTATTATTTTTATCATTATTAAATAATAATAATAATAATAATAATAATAATAATAATAATATTATTAATAATAATAATAATAATAATAATAATAATAATATCGGAAAGTCGTCCTTCCGTTCCAAGGCCTTCTTCTTCTTCTTCTTCTTCTTCTTCTTCTTCTTCTTCTTCTTCTTCTCCTCCAGGGACGGGACACGTTCTCTTCAACTTCCTGTGCTCTACCATAACCACCCCCCAATTTTCGACAAATATTCCTTCTATTCCCTTCTATCTCCGCCATTCCATTTTCCCCCCTTACGAAATGTTGGAAGAGTCGAGAGACGAGGATAACGATCGTAGATTAGTTCCGCTCTCCCTCCCTAACCTTGCTCTCCCTCTCTACTCTCCCTCAGTACCTATTCTCCCTCCCTACCATACACATCCTCCCTGCCCTGCCCATCACTGACAATTAGGACGCCTGTCCTTCTCCTTCAGTGTCCTTGTTTATGTGGGGCTGAAGGAACCTAACGGGGGAGACGGGGAATGGTTTGCCTTGACTGGGTGTTGGAGGGAGGCCGATGGGGGTAGGTTGATGCCTATGGCTTGGGTAATATCGATGGAATGACAGGAAATATGTACCAAGATGTCATGGTAAGAAATTCGAAAAGTAGAAAATTGAAAGGAGTTGACTATGGATGAATCGTACGCTTTCAACTTCTCAAAATTTGGTCTCAAAATTTGGAGGAATTTTGTTAATGGAAAATAAAGCAAAAGTTTAGAATTGAGCTCCATTAGAAATTTGATTTTTTTTTTTTTTTTTTTTTTGCTGGGATTTTATTTCTATTTTGTGCGTTTTACTCATTTTAGCAAGGAGATGTAGCTTTGAAATGACATGTCCCACAAAAATACTACAATTTACCACTCTTGAATGGTATACTTATTATCATTGATAATACATAAACACTAGTAATTTCTTCTACATATAAGTTACTGACAAAAGTAGCCTTGATATGATATTTTGATATGTTAGTGCGTTCTATTTCAAGTTAGAGACAAAAGTATCCTTAACCAAAGTGTCCTTGATAATTATGGGGTATGAAGTTGAATCCTAACAAAACTCAAAGTATGAATGGAAGTAGGTCAAGGACAGTGGCTCCTCAATATCCGGATCTCAGCATTGATAATGTTTCCTTAGGTGTGATTCTCGACAGCAAATTTACTTCTGAGAAATACATTAGGTCTGTCTTCTTCAATTGCACAACACATTGGCTTATTGAGAAGAAAGTCTTTCAAGATTTTCGGTGATCAATCTATTGTGAAGAAGTATTTTAATTCTTTCATTCTACCTTGTTTTGAGTATTGTTCTCCTGTCTGGTCTTCAGCTGCTGATTCTCATCTTAATTTGTTGGACAGGAACTTATGGTCTATTAAATTTCTTATTCCTGATCTAGATATTAATCTCTGGCACCGTTGTTCAATTAGTTCGTTATGTATGTTGCATAAGATTTGTCTTAAATCTGATCATCCTTTACATTCAGATCTTCCCGGACAGTTCCATCCTGTTCGTTATATCAGGCATACAGTTAATTCTAATAGTAAAGCCTTCTCCATTATGAGGTTCAATACTACACGGTATTTTAGAAGTTTTATTCCATCTTTGACCAAGTTGTGGAATGGTCTTCCTAGTCGGGTAGTTGAATCTCTAGAACTTCAAAAGTTCAAACTTGCAGCAAATATTTTTATGTTGTGCAGGCTGACACGAGTCTTTATATAGTTTATATATGAATGATGATAATACTGTTTTCGAAATATTTCATTTTAATTATTCATTATTTCTCACATTGCTTATTTTGTTCCTTATTTCCTTTCCTTACTGGGCTATTTTTCCTTGTTGGAGCCCTCGGGCTTATAGCATCTCGCTTTTCCAACCAGGGCTGTAACTTAGCTAGTAATAATAATAATAATAATAATCATGATGATGATGATTGATGATGATGATGATGATGGTGATGATAACCCCCCTTTGGATAATGCGTTCTTCCTAAAGTACAACAATAAATACCTAATAATTATCGTAGTTATATTGCGTCAAATAATTTCCCTATCTACTTCAAAATAAACTTGATACATTAATACATTCTCATGCTCGTATAGTTGCCCATGGATGTGACATTGCCTTTAAAGGCAGCAAGGGACAGTTACATTGTCCTATCAAGCAGGACAATGCCCTAGAGACTAACCATATAAACATATGATCAAGCCCCCTCTCCACCCAAGCTAGGACCAAGGAGGGGCAGGCAATGGCTGCTGATGACTGAGCAGATAGACTTATACTCTCCCCCAAACCCCAAATCCTTAGCTCACTAGGTTAGTGAGGTTGCAGCGATCAAAGAAACTAACGAGGCTTATAGGGACTCAAACCCCAGCAGTATGGCGTTCTCCAGTCAGGGACGTTACCACATCGACTACCATAAGCCTTTGATTGGCGTATTCCAGCTTCGTGTTTGGAGAAGAAAATATACATACGTATAGAAAGAACCTCCTTCCATTTCAATGCAGTGCTTCACTTATCAAAGGTTTCCACTACATTAAAGCAAGGTACTGTATATCGTTGTATTTTTATTGTATTTTCCATAAAATAAAACTAGAATTTTTGCAGAACTGATGCAAAATATACACCCTAACTGTATGAAAAAAAAGTCGAATCGCTCAAATTTTACCCCCATGAAATTCATACATTGCATTTTGTGCGTCAAATATTAACATTCCTATTACACTTCCGAAATAACTGGAACGCTTTCGGAATTCCCAGGAATGCCATGGTTTGTATTTCAATTACTAATTGCTTGGTGAGGATTTATTCTCGAGTTTAGCTTTCTCTTGATTTTGGTTGTTCAAAATCATTTGCTCTTGTCGAGTCTAGATTACGTGTGAATTCATCAAGTAGATATTTTAATTTTTACTTGCAGTTTACGTGTGTGTATTTATCATTTATATATATATATATATATATATATATATATAGATATATATAAATATGTGTATATATATAAATATATGTATATATATATATATATATATATATATATATATATATATATATATATTATAGTTTATATAGAAAATATTTATTTTAAGTTACTCTTCTTAAAATATTTTAGTTTTCCTGGTTTCCTCTCCTCACTGGGCTATTTTCATTGTTGGGGCCCCTGGGCTTATAACATGCTGCTTTTCCAACTAGGGTTGTAGCTTAGCAAGTAATAATGATAATATATATATATATATATATATATATATATATATATATATATATATATATATATATATACAGTATATATATATATATATATATATATTATATATATATTTATATATATATATATATATATATATATATATATATATATATATATTACATAATATTTCTATTTGAGCTTAATCTTAATTAGGTTCAATAGCAACTTATTAAATTTAGCAAAGATTTGAGGCACCATGCTTAACTACGCTTGTCAATTAATCTGATATCCATCTTTTCTTTGCGAACCAACAAGATGAAACAGCAGATTCATCACCAAACACAATTACCCCTACTGCCAATACCACGAATCTATCTTCATCTATTACTTTAAACCATTCAAATGGCTATCTCTAAATTCCACCCCTTCTCTGGGCTTCCGATCTCTCTCTCTCCCTTCTCAGCTCCTGTTCTTTCTACCTCTGGCGTATACCCGGCCAATTTCATCCACAGAACGTCAGCTGGGGTGTAAGGCCCCTTGAAAGCGCCCCCCACCCCCCTTAACTGGCTGACATGCCAGGCCTTTTTCTCATTGATTTTCCATGGAGGGAGATTGGCTTTGATATCCGGAACCTTGACCCTGTGACAATTGGTTTTGGGAATGAGGTCTTACCGTTGAAGATTGAGAAATAAGTTTGGTCCGCTTTTGAAAATGGTTTTGCTGATTTAAGTTTGGTCCGCACTTGGAAATTCTTTTGCTTATAACCCTTATAACTTTTGTCTGCTTTTGAAAATTCATTTGCTTATAACCCTTATAACTTTAGTCTAATTTTGGAAATTCTTTTGCTTATAACCCTTTTAATTTTGGTCTGCTTTTAAAAATTGTTTTGCTTATAACCCTTCTAAGTTTGGTCCGCATTTGGAAATTCTTTTGCTTATAACCCTTGTAAGGTTGATCTGCTTGTGAAAATTCTTTTGCTTATGACCCTTATAAGTTTTGTCTGCTTTTGAAAATTCTTTTGCTTATAACCCTTATAAGTTTGGTATGCCTATGAAAATTCTTTTGCTTCTAGCCCTTATAACTTTATTTCACTTTTGAAAAATCTTTTGCTCATAGCCCTTATAAGTTTGGTCTGCTTTTAAAAATTCTTTTCCTTGTAACCTTTAAACTTTAGTCTACTTCAGAAAATTCTTTTGCTTTTTTCCCTTGTAAGTTTGGTCTGCTTTGAAAATTCTTTTGCTTATAACCTTTATAAGTTTGGTTTGC
>NC_090736.1:158322582-158328590 GCF_036898095.1 Palaemon carinicauda
TATATGAATACTCAAATTGAAGCGATATATAAAAGGTTGACTAATTTTTACATCTTTCAATTTCGAGAATTTATTTCAAATACTGGTTGGTAACATCTAACAACGATTCGAGAATTTACTTAAAATACTGGTTGGTAACATCTAACAACGATTCGAGAATTTATTTCAAATACTGGTTGGTAACATCTAACAACGATTCGAGAATTTATTTCAAATACTGGTTGGTAATATCTAACAAAACGATTCGAGAATTTATTTCAAATACTGTTTGGTAACATCTAAAAAAACGATTCAAGAATTTATTTCGACTGTTTGCTAACATCTAACAAAACGATTCGAGAATTTATTTCAAATACTTGTTCCTAACATCTAACAAAACGATTCGAAAATTTATTTCAAATGCTGGTTGCTAACACCTAACAAAACGATTCGAGAATTTATTTCAAATACTGGTTGCTAACATCTAACAAAACGATTCGAGAATTTATTTCAAATACTGGTTGCTAACATCTAACAAAACGATTCGAGAATTTATTTCAAATACTGGTTCCTAACATCTAACAAAACGACTCGAGAATTTATTTCAAATACTGGTTGCTAACATCTAACAAAATGATTCGAGAATTTATTTCAAATACTGGTTGCTAACATCTAACAAAACGATTCGAGTATTTATTTCAAATACTAGTTGGTAACATTTAACAAAACGATTCGAGACTTTATTTCAAATGCTGGTTGGTAACATCTAACAAAACGATTCGAGAATTTATTTCAATTACTAGTTGGTAACATTTAACAAAACGATTCGAGACTTTATTTCAAATACTGGTTGCTAACATCTAACAAAACGATTCGAGTATTTATTTCAAATACTGGTTGCTAACATCTAACAAAACGATTCGAGTATTTATTTCAAATACTGGTTTCTAACATAAAACGAGTCAGGCCAAAAGACCCTGGAGATTTAAAACAAAAACATTAATTAAATATTTGAACTGAATACTGATGGAGTAAAGGTCACTAAAATGTGCGAGAGGTTTTACGATAAAAAAAAAATAAAAAAAAATAAAAAAATAGAAAAAGCTGTTTTATAACACACTATTACGGTTCTACATCACATAAAATTTATAAGGTGAAACGAAAGATATATAATTTCATTTTATATTTCCAGAATTTTGTTTTTCATTTTTTAATATATTTTAGATTTTTTTTTTCAATTTTCATTGTTATTAGTCCTCTGGTTATGTGTTTGTCTAAAAAAAAAAGTTGTTTCATATCACACTATTACGGTTCTACATTACATAAAATTTATAAGGAAAGACGAAAAATATATAATTTCATTTTATATTTTCAGAATTTAGTTTTAATTTTTTGATATTTTTTAGATTTTTTTTTTAAATTTTCATTGTTTTTAGTACTCTGGTTATGTGTTTGTATAAAAAAAAAGTTGTTTCATATCACACTATTACGGTTCTTCATTACATAAAATTTATAAGGTAAAACGAAATATATATAATTTCATTTTAAATTTTCAGAATTTGGTTTTAATTTTTTGATATATTTTAGATTTTTTTTTCATTGTTTTTAATACTGTGGGTTATGTGTTTTTCTAAAGCAGGCAAATTCATCACAAATTTCAATGCTAGTGTTTCGGGATATTTCTAATTTTATAAAGAAAAAAATCCTACCATAAAAACATTGAATTTTGAATTGAAACTGTGTGCAAAGAATGGACATGTGAACTTCATCTGCGATAAAAAGACGTGTATTAGTAAAATCTAATAACCAGAAATGAGTAGAGGTTAACTATTACTTCAAGATAGTTTATTAAAAAACTATGAAAGTTTTAAGTACAATAACTGCATTAAACTAAAGTAAATTTTTTTTAATGAGACTCATTTGCACAGACTCGCAGCGGTGCCCTTTTAGCTTAAAAAAAGTTTCCTGCTACCTGATTGGCTAGAATTATCTTGTCCAACCAATCAGCGAGTAGGAAACGTTTCCGAGATAAAAGGGTACCCCTGCGAGTCGGTGCAAATCTGCCTCGCTAAAAAGAATTGACTATAGATATTTGTAAGATAAAGACGTGAAAATGTTGTACAGATTATATGAAGAGACATAGTTTTAATAAAAGATAAAAATAAATGAGGAAAATAGATTATGGGAAAATGTACAGAGAATGTGTACCCGTGTATTATAAATTATGTTATTGATGTGATGAGGAATAGGTTTAAAGGCCACTCATGAATGGCAGAGGCAAGGGGCAGTGATATTTCCCTATCAAGCAGGACAATGCCCTAGAGACTGACCATATATACATATGATCAGCGCCCAAAACCCCTCTCCGTCCAAGCTAGGACCAGGGAGGGGCAGGCAATGGCTGCTGATGACTCAGTAGATAGACGTATAAGCTCCCCCAAACACCCCAGCCTTAGCTCGCAAGGATGGTGAGGTTGCAGCGACCAAAGTAACTAAAGAGTTTGAGCGGTACTCGAACCTTAGTTGGGGTTCACCAGTCAGGGACGTTACCAAATCGGCCACCACAACCATGAAAAAAAGCAGGTTTTAACTGCACATTATATTGCTATTCATGAAGCATGGAGTATATAAGTATGTAATGTACACCATAATCGGTTCTGGTAATTATGGAACAAATCTCGTGTCCTTCCTCTGAAGGTATATGATGCAATTGAGAATCACCATCTTGCATCTCTTTTTTTTTCTGCTTGTGAAAAAAAAAATGTGATGGAATAGACTAGCAAATAATTCGCTGGTATACTTTTCTTGCTTTTAATGATTCGATTTTTTCTTTCAGAAATGGCATAAACGAGTCTTATAATTCATTGGAAGGGAGTAAAAGATGGTGAAGAAAAGACTTATTATTTCACTGATTCGTAAAGGACAAGAGTCATGTTAACAATTCACGTCCTTCTCATCAGATCAAGGTAAGAATTCTGGATTTTTTTTTTTTTTTTTTTTTTAACTTTGTATCCGAGTGTAAAAAAACACTGCTTCAGTGAGCAATCCTATTTCTAACATCTTATGAATTATTTGCAACTTTTAAGGATAGTGAACAGAGAAAGGAATTATTAGATTCGATCAACTTTTTTTGTTTTTTATGACAAATGAACCATTCCATTACTTTATCTTAAATTAATTGATATAGGATGATTGATTGCTATGAAGTTTTCTGGCATCCTGTCATCTAAGGTCATTGACGCCGAACATGGGATGGATTACATCATGAAGTTGATATAGTAAAGATTAACTCATCCGCTTAAAAAGGCCTTGGATAATAGATGCTAAAATGAAGAAGGCTGAAAGAGAACATTTTAGTTAGTTTAGTGTTGTGGTGGCCTATTGGAAACATCCCTGCCTGGCGATTCACTGTACTGGGGTTCGAGTCCCCTTCGAGCTCGATAGTTTCTTTTAGTGTCTGCAACCTCACCATACTTGTCAGCTAAGGATGGGGGTATGGACTGGGGGGAACTTAAAGGGCTACCTGTTGAGTCATCAAAACCCATTGCCTGGCCCTCCCTGATCCTAGCTTTGGGGTAGAGGGGCTGTAACTGCATCTCGCCATCCTTGTCAGCTATGAAATGTGGGGGGGAGGTGAGGGGTTTGGGAAACCTATAAATCTACCTGCTGAGTCATCAGCACCCATTGTCTGGCTCTCCCTGGTCCTAGCTTGGGTGTAGAGGGGCTTGGGCGCTGATCATGAGTATATGGTCACTCTCTAGGTCATTGTCCTTGTCCCTTGCCTTTGCCATTCGTGAATGGCCTTTAAATTAAGTAGTTAGGAGTGATGATAGAGTTTAATCTTACGAGGAGATTTGAATTGAGATCTTAGATTGAAGGTATGGAACAGAAAGTAAGAATTTTGTATATTAGATGCTTCTATATATCACTCTATATATCTATATCTATCTATCTATGTATTCTCTATATCATTCAAATGCTCAGGACAATGTTCCAATGTTTATAGAGTTCCCGAGACGATTGTAATAATTTAGTAACCATTATTGATTTCAGAAGAGTTATAATCTTTTGACCTGGATAAATATACTTTTGATAACGTTAGTTTTGCTTATAATAAATGTCCATAAAGCAGTTTATCTGTAGTTTCAGGGGTCGAAAAAATTATTTGAGGCTTGGAAACGTGAATATTTCGATTTTGGATACGCTTATACATATATATTCTTTAAGAACGCAGAAAGAGAAATATATGATTTCGGTGCCAGGAAAAAGAAAATACTTTCTTCCTTGTATATTATTTAAAGGAGTCCGAAAAAAATTATTTGTTTCTTAATATTTCTATTTTGGATACGCTTATACAAATATATGCTTTAAAAACGCATAAAGAAAAACATGTCATTTCCTGTGTCCAAAAATATGATATTGGATTGCTTATATATAAAGGGGTCGGAAATAATTATTTGAGGCTTAGAAACTTAGATATTTCGATTTTGGATATGCGTATACAAATATGTTTTAGAAAACGCAGAAAAAAGCATATGATTTACTGTGTAAAAAAATAGGATGTTGGATTTCTAATATATCTAAAGGGGCCGTTTTTTTTTTTTTTTTTTTTTTTTTTTTTTTTTTTTTTTTTTTTTTTTTTTTTTTTTTTTTTTTTTTTTTTTTTTTTGCTGTACTTTTAATATTTCGATTTTGGATACACGTTACAAAACGCAGATAACAAAACATTGGTTTTCTGTGTCAAAAAATAGAATATTGGATTTCTTATATACCTATTTCTACCAGAGTCAGTTTGACGTCCGCTCTGATACACCGCTTCCAGTTCTGATACAATTCCCATTTGCTATTTGTCAGAATATTTGCGGAAGTTGTTCACAGAGGCCAAAGATTTTTTTTTTTGGGGGGGGGGGAATTTTTGAAAAACGTTTCTTATCGCCCCAGACAATTCAATTTTTCTCCACTGGTTAAATCTCTGGAACTGAAGGTTTCAGTTGTGCATGCAATGTTTTGCAGTGGTAGAATCAAAGCAAATTGCTTGCAAACCACTGAAACTGCCAGGGGAACTACATGTGCCCCTCATAGATATCATTTCATGAAAAGTAGAAAAAAAAAATGCAGGTATTTCAAATATTTTCACAGCATTTGCTTTAATTTAGGTTGAAATAAATTTTCTCGTAACCATTTCATGAAAAGTAAAAAAAAAAATTAGGTATTTCAAATATTTTCACAGCATTTGCTTTAATTTAGGTTGAAATAAATTTTCTCGTAACCATTTCATGAAAAGTAAAAAAAAAATTAGGTATTTCAAATATTTTCACATCATTGCTTTAATTTAGGTCGAAATAAATTTTCTCGTAACCATTTCATGAAAAGTAAAAAAAAAATTAGGTATTTCAAATATTTTCACATCATTGCTTTAATTTAGGTCGAAATAAATTTTCTCGTAACCATTTCATGAAAAGTAAAAAAAAATTAGGTATTTCAAATATTTTCACATCATTGCTTTAATTTAGGTCGAAATAAATTTTCTCGTAACCATTTCATGAAAAGTAAAAAAAAAATTAGGTATTTCAAATATTTTCACATCATTGCTTTAATTTAGGTCGAAATAAATTTTCTCGTAACCATTTCATGAAAAGTAAAAAAAAAAAAAATTAGGTATTTCAAATATTTTCACATCATTTGCTTTAATTTAGGTAGATATAAATTTTCTCGTAACCATTTCATGAAAAGTAAAAAAAAAAAATAGGTATTTCAAATATTTTCACATCTTTTGCTTTAATTTAGGTTAAAATAAATTTTCTCATAACCATTTCATGAAAAAAAAAATAAAAAAATCGGTATTTCAAATATTTTCACATCATTTGCTTTAATCAAAGTTGAAATAAATTTCTTCATTCAATCATTAATCGAGTCATACTTTGAGACCTATTGGCGTGAGAGAGAGAGAGAGAGAGAGAGAGAGAGAGAGAGAGAGAGAGAGAGAGAGAGTGCGTGTGTGTTGGTTGTTAATAGGTATTCTAAAGAAT
>NC_090736.1:158339090-158341590 GCF_036898095.1 Palaemon carinicauda
TGTCACTTATGTAATCCCTCAGCTTTCTGGTTCCAAGGGGCAACTCTGACAAGGTCCACCTTTGACCTTTTTTTTTTTTTTTCTTCAAACAAAGACATTTTCTGTTCGTTTTCGTAACGATTTTGGAATCGTTTTGGTAGACACTTACCTGGTTGATATATATATATATATATATATATATATATATATATATATATATATATATATATATATATATATATATATATATATGTATGTATGTATGTACAGTATGTGTGTGTGTGTCTGTCAAGCGAAACTATTCACGCTTCACTTAATATTTTCACCTTCCCTGTAGTTTATTGCATCTGAGCACCACATGTTTTGTATATATATATATATATATATATATATATATATATATATATATATATATATATATATATATATATATATATGATATATATATATATAGATGTGTGTATATATATATATATATAATATATATATATATATATATATATATACATATATATATACATATATGTATATATATATATATATGTATATATATATATATATATATATATATATATATATGTGTGTGTGTGTGTAAGTATATATATATATATATATATATATATATATATATATATATATATATATATATATATATGTATATATATATATATATATATAGCCTATTGAAAATTGTGAAAACTATATATTTATGTTGAAAATTGTGAAACCTTTGTTTTTCATGTTCAATTTAGTTATAGAGGTTTAATAAAGGAGGAAAGAAAGAAAGAATAAGTAAGATAACTCCCATAAACCCATGAAGTACAAAGTGAAATACTTAAGAATCAAAGGAAGGAGAGAGAGAGAGAGAGAGAGAGAGAGAGAGAGAGAGAGAGAGAGAGAGAGAGAGAGAGAGAGAGAGAGGGGGGGGATCCCTAAAACCTTTTAATTTCTTTTCATATGCTACATGTACAAATAACATTAGTTAAGACACTGTTTGAGAGAGAGAGAGAGAGAAAAGAAGCAAGCAGAATCAGGATTACCGGGAATGGGAAACAAACAACACGAAAATAAAGTTTCTGAACGGAATATGAATTGACAACAAGAATAAAAGAAAAAGATACAAAAAAAAAAAAAAACGATGGAAGAAGTGGGCCCTAACACTTGTTACCATACACGACACTCTTGAGGGGTTTTTTTCGTATTGTCTCCCCCCCCCCCATTCCTACCCCCTACCCAACCCAAACTAACCTAATCTAGCCCCCCCCACCCCCACCCCCACAAATCTCACCCCTCGTTTTGGATTCCAGGAGACATGGAAGGCTTATTCATCATCGTGCTGGGTTTTCTCTTCTGGAACTCATTCCTTTCCTCCTCCTCCTCCTCCTTCTCCTTCTCCTTCTTCTCTTTCTTCTCCTTGTCCTTCTTCTCCTCCTCCCCGTCCTCCTCCTCTTCTTCTTCTTCTTCTTCTTCTTCTTCTTCTTCTTCTTCTTCTCCTCCTCCTCTTCCTCTTCCTCTTCTTCTTCTTCTTATTCTTCTCCTCTCCTTCTCCTTCTTCTCCTCCTCATCATCCTCCTCCTCGTCCTCCTTCTTCCTTCTCCTCCTTCTTCATTCTCCTCCTCCTCCTCCTTCTACTTTTCCATCTCGTTCTCCATCTCCTTCTCCTCTTCTTCCTCCTCCTCCTCTTATTCTTCTTCTTCTTCCTCCTCCTCCATCTCTCCTCCTACTCCTCCTCTTCCTCCTCCTTCTCCTCTTCCTCTTCTGCCTCCTCCTCCAACCTCTCTGACGCGTGACTTGAATGTGGTCAACATTGCATTACAATGGAAAGGTGAACATTCAACATTCATCTTCGTGTTTGTTTTACGCTCTTTTGGGGGAAATGGATTTAACGGGCAAACTCCTTCAAGCGAGGATTTTGGATATTATGAAAGGGATGAGTCTTGTTTTATTTTTTTATTTTTTTCCCAGGTTTTTTTATATTATGGTTTTTGGAATGAAGTGTTATTTCGCCTTTTTTTTTTTGGGGGGGGGGGCGTTGGGAAGGTTCCTGGTAATGTTATTATTCATGTTATTATTTATGTTATTATTTTTCGAAGTCCGATAGCTTTGCTAATTTTGAAGCTGTTTCTTTATTTGGATGGTGTTAGTTTGAATGCTTGGGGAAAAGTACTACCCGATCTCTTCAAGGTTAATTATAGTTTTGGCATATATATATATATATATATATATATATACATATATATATATATATATATATATGTATATATATATATATATGTATATATATATATATATGTATATATATATATATATATATATATATATATATATATATATGCATATATATATATGTATATATATATATATATATATACATATATATATATATATATATATATATATATATATATATATATATATATATCCTGTATATATATAGTGGTGATGAAAATGGCCAAATACCAGACATGGCTAAGGACATGTCTTGAGACCTATATCCTGCAGTGGACAAGAACAGCAGCAT
>NC_090736.1:158346590-158349090 GCF_036898095.1 Palaemon carinicauda
ATTGTTGATTTATTTTATTTATTTTTTACTATCTATTTTTTATATATTATTAATTATTTATTTATTAATTATTTATTTTTTATTTATTATTTTTTTTATTTATTATTTACTATTTATTATTAGTTATTTATTATTAATTATTTATTTATTTATTTTTTATTTATTATTGATTATTTATTTATTTATTTATTTATTTTTTATTATTTATTAATTATTTATTTTTTTTTTATTTAATATTTAATATTTATTATACATTATTTATTTATTATTTATTATAAAAAATAAAACTATAAGAGAGATTACTCGAGTGCCATATGTGGATGAGACAATGATGAGGGGTAGATGGAGATGGTTTGAGCATGCTCTTCGCACTCCCCAAGAGAGATTAGTTCAACAAACCTTCAGCTGGGCTCCACAAAGCCCTAGAAGAGTTAAAGACCCAGGCCTACGTGGCTGAGAGGACTATGAAGTGTGAAGTAAATGATGATGAATGTGGCGAATGGAGAAGTATAGATTTAAAAGCTCAAGATAGAGACGACTGGAGAAATGTAACCGAGGCCCTTTGCGTCAATAGGCGTAGGAGGAGATGATGGTGATGGTGATAGATATTTTCGTTGGTGATTTAAAACAATAACAAAGCGCTGTAATTGAAAGTATTGATTTTTGCAAAATTTGTTGATACAATTATTTTGTAGTTTCCAAAGCTCTGCTAATTAGGATTCTACATTGATAAATAATTCAGCTGATGTTGTGAGGTTTTGATTTTTCGTACTCGGAGTATTCTAGAGTCTTCCTTTGCTTTAGGAAAAGGTTATAATGCTGAAACACACCCAAAGTTTTATATATATATATATATATATATATATATATATATATATATATATATATATATATATATATATACGTATTATTATTAGTAGTAGTAGCAGTAGTATTATTATTATTATTACTTCGTAAGCTACAACCCTATGTGGAAAAGCAAGATGCTATAAGCCCAGGGGCTCCAACGGGGAAAATAGCCCAGTGAGGAAAGGAAACAAGGAAAAAGAAAGTATTTTAAAAAGAGTAATATTAAAATAAATATCTATAAAAACTATAAAAACTTCAATAGAATAGTGTGCCCGAGTGTACCTTCAAGCAAGAGAACTCTAACCCAAGACAGTGGAAGACCAAGGTACAGAGGCTATGGCACTACCTAAGACTGGAGAACAATGGTTTGATTTTGGAGTGTCAGTCTCCTAGAAGAATTGTTTGGTAATCAGTGTTGTCAGGTGTATGAAGACAGAGGAAAATATGTGAAGAATAGGCCAGACTATTCGGTGTGTGTGTGTAGGCAAAAGGAAAATTAACCGTAACCAGAGAGAAAGATCCAATGTAGGTCTGACCAGTCAAAAGACCTCATATCTCTCTAGCTAAAAATATCAGGACGAGCAAGCCGAGGTAGATTAATAGTGCCCAAAACTATACCAGGAAAACTAAGGAAGGCGCACAGGACATTAATCCACTACGCACCAGCATCGATAATGCAGCGACTATTTAATGTGCTGCCAGCTCATCTAAGAAACATAACAGGAGTGAGCGTAGATGTGTTTAAGAATAAGCGCGATAAATACCTAAGATGCATCCTAGACCACCCAAGACTGGAAGATGCAAAATACACCGGAAGATGCATTAGCAACTCTCTGGTGGATATACGAGGTGCCTCACACTGAGGGACCTGGGGGAACTCAAACAAAAAATAAGGCAATAAGGTAAGACATTAAGGTAAGCGGTAGTATTTCAACGGGTGGCTGGTGCCTTATTCATGGTCGCGATAATTCTCCAACGTGTAGACATTTTCTGCACGCAATATCAACGCCATTATTAATCGGCGCTCTGTCATTAATTCGCCTGTTAATAATGAAAGTTTGATCGACTAAAAGAGAGGATTTATGAAACTTGATCACAGAGCTTCTTTTTAATTGGAGGACATAACATCTGAATTACTGTTAGATTTTTCTCTATTTTCTGCTTTTAGTTTTCTACTTGTGCTTGGATTAAATTTTTTTTTTTATAGTTTATATGTGAAAGACCTTTTTTTTTAATGCTGTTACTGTTTTACAAATATTTTATATTTATTGTTCATTATTCCTCTTGTCGTTTATGTCCTTGTTTCCTTTCTTCACGGGGTTATTTATCTCTGTTGGAGCCCTTGGTCTTACTGTATCTTGCTTTTCCAACTAGGGTTATAGCTTAGCTAAAAATTATTATTATTATTAATACTGCACTGTTAAAATTTATCTATAAAAAAGAAGTGAAAATCCTGGAATAAATGTTGTCCGGCATTTACCGTTTTAAAAACGGATATGTTGACGTAAAGTGATTTTACGGTCACCAACCCGTAAAATATAGTAACAAAGTATGGTAAAATTACGGTCGCCTCTATTTTACTGAAATACGGCTGAGAACAGTATATTTTTATTGAAGAATTTCCGATTAGAATTACGGTTTTTTTTAACAG